>NC_056743.1:1465156937-1465229437 GCF_019279795.1 Protopterus annectens
TCCCCCTTTTAAAACACTTAAATTGGCTTGAACTACCTCACCAGCTTTTTCTCTCCCAGCTCTAATCTCCCTCATCTCCCACTGTTCCCCTACAAGGCATCTCAGGAGCTCGACCCAAGATCTATTATTTATCTATAAATCCAAGTCTAAATCTGGGTGTAACATATACAGCTACCACACCTCTATAGCTTGGAACAAACTCCCACTTGAAATTAGATCTATTACACATCCAAAACAATTTAAATCAGCCACAAAAGAGTACCTTAAAAGGCATTGGACCTGCCACTATTCCCAGCCTCCCTGAATACATGTATCATGCAAACTAACTGTCTTTCTCTTCTCTCTTTACTTGTTCCTCTCATAACTATCCTCTATCCTTTTTACCCCCCCCCCCTTTGTTCACCTGGCTACCTCTTCACTTTCTTTCCCATTCCGTTACCTGTAAATTCTTTCTAAGATATTGGTACAGTTCATGTATTACATAATTAATAGTCTAATTTATCAAACTACCTATACTTCCATGAAACGTCTTATTCGTTTACATCTTTAACTGTAACACAGTAAGGCTGTCATTTTTCTTTTGACCTTTGTCTTTCAAGCAGACCTCTCAACCAATCGGGGACAAATTTCAACAGAATCAGGGACAAGTCACAAAAAAATCAGGGACAATCAGGGACACTTTTAAAATATTAGTGCTATTAACTTGAAGCATTGACAGAATCAGAGCATATGAATTGATACACATTTTCTGAAGTAAAAGAAGTCTAAAACTCTTAATTATTGTCATTACTCATTAAGTGTAATTCACCACCTTTCCTCCAAAAGTCACTAGTTTTAGGAGGGATTAAGAGGGACAGAGCTAAAATTTGAATCAAAATCAGGGACGTCCCTGAAAATCAGGGACAGTTGAGAGGTATGCTTTCAAGCATTATGTACTACTGCATGTTTTCTTAAACTACTTTGGAATTGTAAATTGTTTGTATCAGTTGGAGCTTTTCTCTCTGGGCCTCTGCTGAAAAAAGGCTTTAGCTCAGTCAGACACACCCGGTCAACAAATGTAAAATAAAATAAATGAATAAAATAAATAACTGTTGTAATTTAGGACTGACTCTGCGTGATGCTAGCAGTACACAGCCATTCCATGGATAAGTAAAGGTTGTAAAAATTGTCTTGCATAAATTTTACTGTATGTATGTACATAGGATGAAAGTTAGACCCCATAGGTGGTTAACATGTGCTATCCATTGCCTATTGGTCAGGGCGAGGGCATATTGTGCAGAACCATGTATACCTACAGCCACAGCAGCTGGTGGTTCCCCCTCTGAGTTCTCACCTGCATGTGACTGTGATGATCTTGTCAGTAGTGGTGGGATGTGAGCCCCTTCCCAATGGTGTTCCTGTTGAAGTTGTTTTCTCAGGATAATATTGCGAAGGATAGCACAGACAGTGAAAATTTGAAAAATTCTGCGCAAGTACAGGAATTTTACTATAGACACCTACTCTTCCATGTAGCTACACACCAGAATTATGACTTCAACAACTCAATCATACACACTATCATATTACTTGTGGGAGCGTATGCCTCATTACTGCATTCTTCGGTGGGAGAGTGTGCATTTCTGATGGGCATCGTCGGCCATGGTTTGAGTGCATACCCTGCATCACCCAATAAATGCCCTTGTGGGATATCCCCCCTCCCAAGAGAACTTCTAGTAGAGCTGAGAGAAGTGATAGATATGGGAGTCATGGTAACTGCTAGGGTTGCCAGCACACACATTCAGGAGGATTCCCTTAGCCTGGCAGTTAATGGAGTGGAAGCCCTTTCTGTTTATGTATACCCTTCCCTGTTGCCCAGGTGGTGCTTTGATCTCAATGTGCATGTAGTCTATGGCACCCAAGATGTCAGAGAAGTGTGCTAGCTCTGTCCTTGGGCGTACAGGAAAAATGTATAGTAGTCAGTGGCATGCTGTAACTTAACATTCAGGAACTGATGTAGGATCCTGGATACTGATGCCTGTGGCACCTCAGAGCATGTCCCCTGTTAGCCTCTGGAAAGTTCCTGTAGCTAATATTCCAAGGGCTACACATACCTTAGTCTTCCCAGGCACTGGCTAGCCTCAGTTTGCCCTTGCTCTCAGTTGAGGATGATAGAGGTTGCAGAGTTCCTGTAGTATGTCTCTATTCACTCTGTAGTGCACTACTATTTTCACCTCATGCACATCATGACAAGTTAAATGGAGTCTAAACACCTTTCGCCTGCTCGGTGAAGGTCTATTAGCAGCAGCAGCAGTAGCATAGGTTTGGGTCTATTGCACATACATATGCAGAATAGCATCAGCAGCCCCAACATTCTTTCTTTGTAGAGTAGTTTACATGAATGTATTCCAATAGGTTTTTGAATTCAAGGCCAAAACCTGTACTGAATGTACACAATTGCTTTATAGCTTATCGAATAGCTTCTCCATCTTGGATTGGTTGATTATCATACATTTCATCTGCTTATGTTGTAATTAGCATACCCCAATGTTTACCAGGTATGTGCAGCTCTAAATACCATGGAGAGCCACCTACAGCAGATAGGTGTGCTACCGTTCCATGACATGTACATGGCTTTAGCAAGCTGTGTAGGGTTTATTGAATCCAGTCCTGTGTGTTTGTGAAAGGGAGTTATTCCAAAGTTCCATGATCTCACACTTAGTATATAGTACCCTTTTCACACGTACAGTCTCACTATTCTGAAGATCATGTTGGTCCACAAAATTTTAACACAAGCCCAAATGTTTAAATCAAATATTTGCTTTATTTCTACCTCAAAAGTCTAGTCAGTAAATATACTGTTCCATCCAAGCATTTTCTTTAAAATGCATTATATCTGCTTTACACCAAGTTAATCTGCAATCCCTGTAATGTCTACAGTTCCATTCAGTTCCAAAAATGTTTATGCAAATGCAATAATGCTTGTTAAACATTTATGGAATTCACAGAAGTTTTATACACTTTTGTGATTTTTCTTAGGAGATGCTAACTTAGATAGTTTAATATTATTGAAACAGGCATGAAATTGAACTGAATATTTTGAATATTTATGTGAAAACTGTGAACTACATTAATTTTCCTTTTAATTTGGATAAACTTTCCAGAATGATGGCTAAATATATGGAAGGGTTTTGATGTCAGCATTTTTTTGTTGAGCCTTTGGAGAGTTGAATATTTTTTTCACATATGCAGTTTTATATGGACCTGTTCATTATTCATTTACATAGATTTTTATGCCACCATATTTATAAACTTTGTCTGCTCTGCATGCCAGATTCAAGGAAGAGGGCTTGTTAGCACTGAACAAGCAGACATACAGTTCATGAACAACTGCATGTCACTATGGAGCCATGGTCCACAGAGCAGAATGTATATCATACAGAGTACAAGCACTGTGCGATGTAATGTTATACAGAGTATGAGCACTATGTGATGTAATGTTACACAGAATATAAGCACTGTGTGATGTAATGTTGTATAGAGTATGTGCATTGTGTGATGCAATGCTGTACAGAGTATTAGCACTGTGTGATGTAATGTATGAAGTATGAGCACTGTGTAATGCAATGTTTTATAGAGTATGAACACTGTGTGATGTAATATTGTACAGAGTATGAGTACTGTGTGATTTAATGTTGCACAGTGTATGAGCACTATGTGATATAATGTTACACAGAATATAAGCACTGTGTGATGTAATGTTATATAGAGTATGTGCATTGTGTGATGTAATGTTGTACAAAGAAGTAACACTGTGTGATGTAATGTTGTATAGAATATGTGCATTGTGTGATGTAATGGTGAACGGAGTATGAGCAATGGTGATGTAATGTAATGTTGTATGGAGTTTGAGGACTCTATGATGTAATGTTTTGTAAAGTATGATAACTATGTAATGTAATGTATAGAGTGTTTGCATTGTGTGATGTAACTTATTGGCACACTGAAGAGCAATGTACGAGACTGGCATAATAACACATCAGGACACATCAGGGCAGGCACATCTGAACAAAGTGCAGTGCATGTCAGAATATGCAAGCTGCAAAACTCACATATTCTACTGTGATAGTATGTCCTTTAAGTGATAAGAACTCCAAATGCCACACCAACTAGGTTAGATAATAAGGCTACATGGCTAGCCTGTGCACTCTGCAATGTACAAAAGCAATGATTGGGGGATTCAGAGCCAGGTAATGCATGCTATAGTGTTAAAAGGATGAAGACAGCAGTATGTGAAGTGCAGACTAACCTCACACACATGCTCCTCATTGTGTGTGTGTGTGTGTGTGTGTGTGTGTGTGTGTGTGTGTGTGTGTGTGTGTGTGTGTGTGTGTGTGTGTGTGTGTGTGTGTGTGTGTGTGTGTGTGTGCGTGTGTGTGTCCACATTAGTGTGTTTCTTTCTGTAGCAATAAACTTGATTTCAAAATCCTGTTGTGCATACATGTTTATCAGTGACTAAAATGTGTGTTATATTTTCTTATTGATGCATTCTACTTTATGTTTTGTTTACATCTAGATTAAGATTAAAATATCGACTCAATCCTGCAATTTTATCTTTAATGTACAAATCCAGTGCTTTTCCTAATCACCTAAATGTGTTTCCATACTCTCCCTTTTTTTACAGCCAACATCATAAATATTCCACAACATTTAAATGAACATCTCATGCTGACCTTATCTTCTTGGTTTTAATTTATGATTAATTGCTCAACAGGTCTTCTGTTTTTCACACTGGGAGAGCTAGAGTCAAGCTGTTTCACAATGTGCAGCCATCTTGTAAGTAATTGCTCAACAGGTCTTGTAATGACTGTTGTATTTGTTTTTCTCACATTGCAAGTCACCACGTATTTCATGAGGTATGAGTTGTAAATAAGAAACACTTTATCTAAATAACAGCAGGTAGTGAAAATATTGTTTTGAAACAGGCATGCTCGTACACTGTGTAATGTTCACAAATGCAGCACCCAGAGTTTTGTTTGTATATTTTACACATGGATACCAGTATTAAGACAGAGAGAAGCCAACGACTGCAGTGTTTTACCATGTCCAACCTCTCCCCTTTGTATCCTGCCCATCCTAGCAGAAACACCTGTAATCCACCCCAACAGAATAGCAAAACATATGTACTGCACTAATTAATACTACTCTGCAAGTATGTGTCCACTTGTAACCCTTCATTGCAGCACACTGAGAAGGATAATGTGTTTCAGTGCAAACATTATTTACATTATAGAGTAACTAAACAACAACACAGAGAACTCCTTACATCTTGACTAGAATAAACCAATATACCATATAAAAGCTCCATGCCAAGTGCCATGCAAAGGAAGAGTACAGACATACAGACAGTTCTGTTTCTGAGACAGTTCGGCCCATGTGTTTGTTGTGTTCATGTTTTGTGTTTCATCTTTAATTCTGTCATGATCATTACAGTAGTGTTTAAAATATGGAGCAAGCAGGGGCAGACCTCTCAACTGTTCAAATTTTCTCAGAATTATTCAGATCTTCACCTCATATGCTTGGACTACTCCTTATAAAATCTGTGGTTTTCTGGCAAATCATTGAAGACTGAAGACGTTACATAATTACATACATTTGCTTTTCAGGTTTCATATCCTTCAGAAAATGCATACAAATGCAAAACCCATTATTCCAGCAATTTTCTAAATGTTCTAAATTTACAAGGTAATATTTAAAATGTGCCCCTAATTTTAAGCCTTTGTCAAACATTACTCTTGGCTTTGTCCAGGATTTTTGCACTTTGAGGTGGTGAGCTGTGAGCAGGGGTGGGATACTGGTGGATTCATTAAGGAATGGGCAGGATACTAGTGGAAGACCAACATATCTATCCAGTATTTCATAGGGAAAAAGTTATGAGAAAGAAAACTTCAACTAATGTTTGACATAATACAGGATTCAAACACCTGAACACTCTTCATTAACATTCTCTAGACCTAAGCATTATTTGAGCACACTACTAGGGAAGTCATGTTTTAGCACGTAAAAGTCACACATTGAGGGGTGATTGAGAAACGTATAAAGCAATGGACTATGACTGCATCAGACTTCATAACAGTAATGAGAATTGCAACAGCCCATGTGGTGAATATTAAACTATGTAGGCCCTTATATGTATAATAATGACCATCTCCTTTTAGTGTTCCTTTGTGTCATGCACTGTGACTAAGCATAGTAGATCGAGGGGCACCATGTTAATGTGAAGGAAGATTCATCAGTTTTTGCCATATGACATAATGTGTCATTTGCCATCAATTATCACTGCAGATTGATGCCAAATGTCATGCAAATACTGAGGACAGAAACAGGGAATTTGGTTTAGAAACCATTTCTGGCCATGCATGTGGTATGTGAATTTATTTTTTTATCAGGTTAAAGGTGTGAAAAGGGATTCATTGGAGAGGATGAAATTGAGAACAAGCACAGGATAAGACACTGTGGGAAATAAAGGAATGTGTAGGATGATGGTGGGAGAGCACCATAGCTAACCACTTTTTCACATACTAACAGTGTATTTGTACAAAGAATATGAGCAATTTAGATATTCACAACATCAACGGTGTGTGACAATAACTTAATATTGTGTGGCTAATTTGACTAAATCAAGTGTTTCACACATACAGATATGTAAATTGAAGAGCTATGTATGGGGTGTAATTTGCTTGTGGAACAGGTGCCCTATTCATTTTTTTTTTTTTTGATAGAGAGGAATGTTGGGGAAGGTAGTTAGGAATAAGAGGGTTTGGTAGGTTAAGGTAGGTAACAGATGCAGACCTATAGGATACAATCATGATATGAGACACAAAAGGTTAGGGGTGCATCATGACTGAGGATGGGGAAGATACTTCCAAGGTACATTCCCATCCAACATGAGTACAGTGGAAATCTAGTCCTCACCCTCTGAACTGTCACCACGGTCTGCTGTCCCAGATACTGTGGACAGTGTTGGATGGGCAAGTGATTTTGCAGTTTGCTGCAGGATTTGTTACATTCTGCTGCTGCATGCATTGAGGGATCTCCCCATTATCTCTTTGACCATGTCAGCTCTTGTTGGGTGACTTAGTCACCACCTCCACTGGCACTACTTCCAGTGGGAACCTACTCACCAGCCCCTGGGGATGAGATACCTGATGCAGGTAGTGCAGGAATTGTGGAGGCAATGTTGCCAGGCTATGACCCAGAAGTTCTGGGTGTCGGAGTTGCCTTTGATGATGCTGCCACAGCCACCTGTTCAGGGATGATGGTCCAGTCCCCCATGGCTGGAGTAGATCCTGTGCTGGTGGCCATTCAAGTTGCAGCAGAAATTATAGTCCAAACGTCATTCAAGAAAAAAATAAAAAAGCGGAGAGTGGAGAATGGGGCAGGAGTGAGGAAGGGGGGGCAACATAGAAAAATATCATAAATGTAATGTAATTGTAATTGATCCCAGTACATGCATATTCACACATAACTATTTAAATTTGTTACATCCATATATTAATGTGAAACCATGCACGTGTTTTAAAGTACACATTTGTTTAACTGATATTATACAAACTATGCAAATAGTATGACTAGTGCACGTATGGGTTATGCATTACAAATCATAAGTATATATGATATGATTAAACTGTTATTCTATTTACTGACTGCAGATTAAAAATTATTCAGTAATGCAAACTAATTGCTGCTGTATGGAGTGGAACCCACAGGCATCTAGATTTACTGAAACACTGGCTAGTGATATGCTGCACGAGCTATTTGCACAGGTAGGTATGGTATACATATATAGAGTGTTCATAGGTAAATACTAGGTAGACAGTTTGTAGATTATTACAGGCCTAGTCAACAACCAGAGGTCAGAATCAGATTCTCTACTTTAGAGCTGTGAGGTAAAGACCTTAACCATTATGCCATCACTCCCAACATTAAAAGCTTAAGTGGGTTTTGTACTCACAGTCATACAGCTTCATTTATTGCTCCTCTGGAGAATAACCAATTAAACTATTCAACAATACAGTTTTCAACAATTACTGCATCAAACAAATGTGAACTGATGTCCATTTAAATGATAAAGTTATTTTAAAATCAATACTATTATTAAATGGCTGTCAGTCATACTTGAATCATACTTACATAAAATGTTAAAAACTCTAAGTAATAGAACCTTTGACTTGAACCTATGACAAAAAAACATGTCTTTTGTTGTGTGCATTAACTGTTCATGCCACATGAAAATTGGCATTTCTAGGGTGTGAGTTGAATTATACAGTTGTGAAAAAGACTGGCTATAGACCTACTTCTGCTAAACCCATAACTGTTGCCCTTTGAGTTGTTCCTTTATTGGAGGAAAATTCTGAAGCAAATATGTATACCTGTGAGCAATTTTACATTGCACTGATTTTTCTAACATCTTCACTGCTAAGTGATGCATGCAGAAGCCAAGCTTATTCACACAGGCAATGGGTGAGTCATAGCACATGCATACTAAGTTTTTGCCATAGGATGCAATCTGCCAGTTCTCTGCAGTTATTCATGCAAAGTAATGGTGCTTCTTCCCAACTGTCACACAAAGAAGAAGAAACACTTTTAGAATTGCTGACTTTGTGATGACATGTTGATTTTACTCACATTATGATGCATTTATGTTTTAACACTTACTGAAGAAGGGGCCATCCAGAGTTTACGGGGGATTGCACAGCTTATATCAGAACAGGTACACTTGAGTAATGAAAACTATTCCATTTAAGCCATGGCCATACATATTTTTAAAGCTGTGTTGATGTGTTCTTCCTATTCCCCAAACAATTATGTTGCTTATTGTACTACCTCATACTGTTTGTAACATCCTGCACGTAGAAGTGTGGTTTTACTATAATCAGTGCTATGACTACTGCAGGTGACACAAATCACATTAATCATGTTTAGCATCCATTATACACAATTATGTTGCATCATCCACATTTTAAATTTATGTGTAGGTTAGGATCCTGTACAGAAAAGATAAAAATGTATTATGATCCCTAAATGTAAACAATCTATAATGTGGATTGAAGCCCTGCGTGTGCTGATATTCAAGAAATGCCTCACTATCCAAGATGCCTAACTGGTAGCCCAGTTTTTCAGATCTCTTCAAAATCAAACATTTAGACTGGAAAATACTGCTGATTTTTAAACAAATCTAATTATAACAACTTCCTCTAAGTTTAACTCAATTTTGGTGGATTATTCCATAAAAATGCCTGTCAAATTTATTGGATACTTTTTCTTCATAGAAAATGAGCATATCCAAACAATCTCGTGCTGACGGGTCTGTATCATATAATCGACATTTCAAAATGTCAAAGCACCTTTCCTCGACACGAAAATGTGGAAAGCTGACTTTGTCGAATGGCCAGAACACCAATTTCTTTCCCTTTTTCTTTCCAAGGCAAAGAAATCGGAAGGCCAACAGACAACACGATATAAAAACTAACATATTTAAGTGGGGGGCTTCACACCACACCCTGTCTAACTAAATATTCTAACTCTGAGACCGCACTACAGTCAGGGAAAGGGAAGGTGTGACAGAATGGCATTTTGGCCATTCGACAAAGTCAGCGTTTAACATTTTTGTGTCTAGTAAACGTGCATCAACATTTTGAAATGTCGATTATATGATATCGGTCTCATGCTGACTCTGCCTTGAGGAAAGATATGCAGTTGATGACATGCACCCTGCAAGAACTATCCTTAAAAATGGATAGGTTTCAACTAAACTTAGAAAATCTAAAAGAAAGTTGCTTTAACCAAGCACAAGTTTTTAAGGAACTACTACAGCAGCACCAGATCGAAATTTCTGATATTGAAACAGCATTATCTGACATTGATGGCAGGCTCAAGGAAGGAGAACTTCAAACGGACTTTCTTTTAAAGCAAAATACCTGGTTACAAAATAAGCCAGATGATTTGGAGAATAGGGAGAGAAGGTGTAATATTAGAATTTTTGAACTTCCTGAGAAACCTGAGGGAGATGACATGGTCCCCTCTTTTAAACAAATCCTGTAATTCTGGATCTTCAAGAAGGATTTTCTTATGGTATCAAAAGGACTCATGGAGCCATCAGGATACCAGCTTCCACATCAGCATCATCACCACCCAGATCCACTGTAGTAAAGTTTCTCTCATACATTGGCAAAGCTCTTGTCCTTATAACAGCCTGGAGAAAAGCACCCTTAAATGTAAACAGTTCCAAATCAGACTAACAATGATTATTCTACAAGAGTTTTGGACATGAGAAAGAAATGCTGGCCCTTTGTCAAACTTCTCAAACAAAATAACATTAAAGCTCAAATTATTTATCCAGCTCAGATCAAAATACATTTATCCAGTGGTGTAAGAACCTTTAGTCACCTGGAAGAAGAATCCTCCTTCATAAAAATAACGACATTATTCCTATTCCTGAGGATATGACCCACTCTCAAAAAAACATCAGACAAGAACAGTTGAACAGAGATGAAAAAGAAGAAACAGAAAACTGACAGCACTTCTGGCAACACTACAAAATCTATCAAATCATTTACTTCCAAATAATGCGTGCTTTCCTTATGCTATGATCTCTTTACCTTATTAAATGTTCACACATCACAGATTTACAGTATGATTAACAGCTTACTCTCTGTTAAAAAAGAAAGGGAAATATTTAAATCCTAAACTTTAGTGTTACAGGTAACTATTTTTTATGTATTGCTTTAAAGTGTTGTCAGTACTGAATTATGTTCACACATTTATGCTGAATGCTATTAGTTGCCTGTGCCTTTTAAGGTGTATAAATACCATTTAATTACGTGCTTTTATAGTGTTTTTTTACACTTAGATGCCACTATTGTTTAGTTTTAATAATAAATCTTTAATAATAGCTTCTTCCTCTTCAAAATATATATTTTATAGCGAGTAACAGTGTTTTTCGTTCATGGTCATTTTTTCACTTCAAACAGGTTGTGGCTAGCTCTGACTACCTTTTTAGAACATTTTGTATGCTTTTTTCAACAGTTTACACTTTAATTTACATATTAGAATATTTTATTCAACCAGAGTGAAGCTTTATTCACCTAGATTGCATGCCTCGAGCCATTTTAGCTGGAAATTATCTTCCCTGTAATGTGTTGACTTTCAGAACCTCTCCCTTTGCTGTTGCATGGGAAGTTATGGGAAACTTTTTGCTGTGGTACTTTTCTTAACCATTTTCTAGTCTGATATGCTTGCCAACAGATTCCACGAAGACTTAACAATATTTACAGCCAAATAATCAAATATTTAAAACTTTGGACTACTATCACTTTATATATTCTGAATACTGCAGCAAGCTGTTATGACTTCTGTTTTCACAGCAACTAACTGGTGATATTAGGTATATTAATGCAGCACACATAACTTTCTCTACAAAGGTAGCACAGACAGTTGATTATGTCATGGCATTTATAGAAATTATGAATTCCTTTACTGTTTTGATAAGGTAGCAATATTTAATTTTCATTAATATAAATGTATTTGTCATTATCACATATGTATATATTTATAGGTATGTGTGTATATATGTTTTTTAAACTAGGAATGTATATAAAGTGAAGCTGTGACATTTCAGTGTTTCATACATTTGATTATCACAGAATAGTTTGCAACAGCAGTGACTTTCTATTCTACCTAGAGAAGCATACCGATAGAACTTACCACACTAAAACATACTGTCACTGATTTAGACGCAAGGTGTGTCTATCCACTCATTTCTATTAAAACTAATGAAACATGACTTGTTGTAATAATATCTTCTTGAAATAGGTAGTGCTTCAAGATTGGAACTCTAATTTGTTCTACACTACACTAGAATGAATATTATACATTTGTTTGCAATCGGGGCTGATATGCCTCATTGTACAGAGCTTTAACAGCAGACTAAAATGAATGCATAATAACTGTTATTAATTAATTTCTACCTTATTTGAAGTGATTTCACCTTACTTAATCTGATGAGCACACTATCTTTTTTATTGCATTACCCATAGTTCTTGTCTCATTGGTGACTGCTAATACAGCACTTTTTTCATCTTAATTATTTAGCTAATCAGTAGCTTATCAAAGCAAATGTTTATAGTCTTTTGTGCTGTTTCAGTTTTTATAAAATCAATTATCCCTATGGTCAAGTGGTGAGAGTTGTTAGGTATTTGTTCCACTGTTCATTAGTTTTATAGTTTACATCATTGTTGTTAGCTTATCATATTTTATCTTAACTAAAATCACTCCAGTGAGTATTTATTAGAAATCAGAAACATATTTCGTCTGACTTTGGATGTAATAATAAGCCTATTCCATTTGAATTCAGTGATATAATGTCATATCTTCTCTATATATTCTGCTATAACATATACATATTTTATCCATCCAGCATTTGTGGGTGGCCTGGGTACTATTAACAGTAGGTTTAGTTTCAAGCTCAATAACTTTAATATATTTACTTAAATAGAACTATTTCTAAAATTAACCAGTTGATTAAAATAACTTGAGATTGTTCATCATTCCCTTTTCTTCACTAGAGTTAAATTCAGAATCTGCTCTTTCAGAATATTTTATTTTGTATAATTGCCTCCTTTATAAGACTTATTAGAGCTTCTTGGCATGATCAGGAACATTTTTGAAAGTAGTCTGTTGGAATATTGTCTTTCCACCAGACTAGGAATTCTTCAAATTCCATGTGTGTGTACAAAAGATGAATTTTTTTTGCTTAGTTTGTTAGTTATCTTACTTACTGAATTTTCTTTTGTTTTTGTATAGGTCTGATGTTATATTGCATGGTCTCATAATTTCAATTTGCATTTTTTTGTCACTGTGGTACCAAAATATAAACAAGTCTATTCCTATATCTTTAAGAAAGAGTTATTGGATTATAATAATAGCAGTTACACATACATATATAATAACAGTTACATATATGACATCTTACCATTTCTTACTTGACTTTCAATAACACTAACCCTAGTGTCTTTAAATATTAATGGATTAAACAGTCCAAGAAAGAGATCAGCTTTACTAAAATACTTGAATATTAATAAAGCCCAGGTATTTTTTTTTTTACAAAAATCACATTTCAAGTCTTCTAAAAAAGAACTTTGGACCCCAAACAACTATGTTACCCTTGCTCATGCCACTTATAGGACTAAAAAAAGAGGGGTTATGATTCTTTGGATAAAAAAGTGCTGTTCTCCCCCAAATTCTCTTTAAATATGAAGAACCGGAAGGACTTCTAGCCATACTTATTTTAAAATTTGGTAACAAAATCTGGACCCCAGCCAACATTTATGGCTTCCTGGTTTAGGATTGAAAACTGCTAAAAAACATCTTGATCATTTTACTAATATTTGGAAAGGTAACCTTATTATAGGTGGGGATTTTAACTGTATATTAGATAGCACTTGCACCACCAATAAATGTCATTTAAGACTCTCCCCTATAGCCAAACTTTTTAAAATATGGGCTGATACTCTTAATTTATTTGATACATTTACAATTAAGTATCCTACCTCTTTGACAATTTCTCACTTAGATTATAGATTCAAACCACAGACTAGAACTGATAGAATCTTAGTCTCCAATGATCTAAGGTTGAATATATCCCCCTTTACAAATTGCCATGTCCCACCTCAGATCATGATACACTCTCCCTTGAATTTCAAATTAATTATAAAAGACTTATCCCTATAACTATAATCCCAGCCTATGATACCAAAATTAATGACTTAAAACCTTGGTTCATGTCTGAGATATGATGTTTCCTAGAGACAAACCTCACTCCAGAATCTAACAAAATGATGATATGGGATGCAATAAAGGCCTATCTCTATGGTACAATAATAACATGATTCTGAAGCAAACAGAGGAAATGGGATCTAGAATTACAAGACATTCAATCTCAACTCTCAAATATTAAATCTAAATCTTCCCAAGGATGAGGAAAATAAAGTTGAAAAACTTAATAAGCAATATTCAAATATCCTGTCCCATAAAACTAATTTAGCATTGGAAAGGCTTAAAATAAATTCTTATGCGCCATCCCCTAAGCATGTGCATAACTTATCGATGAGAGTAAAATTATACTCCAAATCAAATATTGTAACCAAACTTTTACATGAAGGTTCTAATAAATATGTATCTGTCTTAGGTGATATCTTAGATGCCTTCAAATTTCACTACACTAAACATCTTGGTTCTAATCACTCATTAGGGACCATATTAAATTAGACATTCCTTCACTGAATCAACTAAGATTCCCTGAGAACCTAGATACAGTTCTTGAAGCCAAATCTCAC
Source organism: Protopterus annectens (assembly GCF_019279795.1). Taxonomy (NCBI): domain Eukaryota; kingdom Metazoa; phylum Chordata; order Ceratodontiformes; family Protopteridae; genus Protopterus; species Protopterus annectens. The sequence goes on from NC_056743.1 coordinate 1,465,171,310, forward strand.
TAGAGGAGATTAAGAAAAAAAAATAAAAAATTGAACCCAACAAAGCTCCTGGGATGGATGGTATAATCATAGAAATATATAAATTGCTTCTCACATATGTACTATCCTTATTTCATAAAACATTACTGAAAGTCCAATCAAATGGCATTATACCACCTTCGTGGAGATATTCTTTAATCTCACTGTTATTAAAAGCTAATAAGGATCTTCACTTTTGTAGTTCATATAGGCCTATCTCATTATTAAATAATGATTATAAAATCTTTATGTCTATTTTTGTAGATAGACTGAAGTTTCCATTAATGCAAATAATAAATGATGATTAGCCAAGTTCACCACCTAAAAGACACACACATGATAATATTAAAAGGATTTTAACACTTACTGAATACTTAAACAAGAAAAGAAGACTCATTACTGATTAGTTTGGACATAAAAAAGACCTTTGAGTCCATCAACTGGAAATATTTGTTTGAAGTTCTGCATTATTCCAATTTTCACTCCTCTTTTAACTCTTTAATTAAAATATATATAAAAAATATAACTTGTGTTAAACTAGGTCCCTTTTCCTCTGAATCTATCCAAATAACTAAAGGTACCAAGTGGAGATGTTCCTCATCCCCTATTTTATTTGCATAAGCCATTGAAATATTTGCTGCCATTATTCATGACAATTCAAAAATCATAGGTATAGATATCTATAAACAATATAACTCTAAGATACTGCTTTTTACAGATGTCTTACTCACATTAATTAACTCACAGTCATTTTACTAGAATTAGATTCTGTGGTGAACTATTTCCAGAAGATCTGAGGCCTACATATTAATAATTCAAAATCCAAACACATGCGGTTAAACAAAAAAGGAAATTTACAATCAGTCAATCATCATATTATTGGCATACTCCCAAATTCTTTAAAATACCTAGGAAGAACTTTATGCAGTTCTATAGAAAATACAATTGGTTCCAATTATAAAAATATAAATGTAATAAACAAGTATATATATATATATATATATATATATATATATATATATATATATATATATATATATATATATATATATATATATAATTTGAATAACATCTTCATAACCTTTGAGTACAGGTTACAATTAGTTAAAATGACTCTTCTACCAAAAATACTCTACGTGGATCTAGTTTTTAATTTTTCCTGTAATAATAAATATATCAAATAAATAATTAATGAAATTCCTTTGGTTTCCCAAAATAAACAGAATTGCTTTTAGTCATCATATTAGGCTTTGGGAGCAATGAGGCATTAAGTTCCCTGGAACTGAAACATACACAAATGCATCCATATTTCAAGTCACTCTAAACTGGATAGACACTAGTTACCACTCTTACTGGAAATTATTACATTTTACCTTACTCATTAATGAAACCCCCTCCTTAGCCAAATTCCCACTAAATAATCATTCTACCAAGTTCTGAATCTTCTTATGTTACATTTTTCAATGGGAGGGTGGCCTAGTGGTTAAGGTGTTTGCCTTACAACCACAAGGTGCAGCGTTTGAGTTTCACAAGGGATAATTGGTTAGGCTTAAAATGGCTCACAAGGGCAGTTAGCTTAGTACTAATCTATGAACATTGCTAAACCTACCAAATTAAACTTGTTAAATGACCTTATTGTTAATTCCAATGCAGATATTAAGACTTGGTTTGAAATATCAATCCCTTTTATAATCACAAAAAACGTTCCTAATAAAATACATCTTAATATTGTAGATTACTGACAAACTAAGAATTTCATATGCTGGCATCAATGCATAAATAATAATGTCAAAGTTTTAGACTCTGATATCCTTATCAAAAAGTATGATTTGACTTCTCAGAACTGGTTAATCTTATAAAGTGTCTTAACTTACTCCCATGATCTATGCAGAATGCTTAGCAACTCATCTTATCAGGAAAGACCAATGATGATAACTTTCATAAGTTAAATTTTGTATAATAAATCTACCACGGGCAATATTATCTCAAAATTATCTAACATATTCATTGTTTATAAGTCTTTCATAAACCAGAAATATTGGAACTTTATATTCAAGGGTCATTCTTTTTAATTTCTCCCAAGATGAAAAACAAAAAAAATTGTTATGCTTTAGACATATCGCGTGGTTTTAATACATGAGCATTTTCACTTGGAAATACCTTCATAGGGCTTTTCTGACACCAAGTAAAATAGTTAAATTTAATAACTGTTCTACAACTTCCTGTTGGAGATGCACAGAATATAATAAAGCTGACTGGGTACACATCTTTTATGACTGTCCTAAGTTAAAACAGTATTGATGATTTTCTCAAAGCATTATTCACTGATTCCCTTTCATTATCCAAATCATTCATTTTTAAAATGTAAACGAAGGATATTTGCTGAACAAGAATAACTCATATTTATTATGGTCAATACTGGCTGTCACCAGAAAATCTATTACCAGAAGATGGAAAACTAACAGCTCTCCAACATTTGAAGATTTCAGTCTTCAGTGAAAGAACTGGCAATTAAAGAAACTAAGACCAAGGAACTCAGAATCTATCCAAAGACGATAGTTAACAATTCTTGGATAAAAAGTTGTATCTCTTATTGAGACTCTGCAAATGGATCACAACTCTTTCTGAATTAACATTTGTGTTAATGGAACTTTTTTAACTTACTTGTAATCTGCAATTTTACTTCAGACCTTTGTACATATTGTAAATATTTTTTTCTTTCTTAAGATTTTTTCTTTTATTCTAGAATGGGAAATCATTGTGAATTTCCTGTTTTGTTTATGAAATTTCAATAAAAATATTTGGACAAAAAAAAAAAAACAACAAAAGAAATGCCTCACTAACATTTTGAACCTATGACAAAGTTGTGTAACAGATATATTTTCTGCATTCAGTACTGTCCAAAATGCTAATAGAGGTGCACCATCCCCAATCTCATTTTCATGACTGACAGCTAAGTCTTTGCACATGCAAAATTCAGTTTTGAGTTTCTGCCATGGGAAGTGGACAAGGGCATGGCTGACAGGCCCAATCATTATATACCTCTTGCTGTGCAGAGGATGAACAAAAAGTCATAAAAATAAAATATTTACACTGAAGATCCATTCTTTCACAGAGATGTCACTTTTCCCAGATTTGAACCTGCACCAATGACATATCCATGAAACATTGACATGATTAACAGTTCTTGCCACGTGAACATTTACAAAGTAATGTATAGCATGTCAAGTACATGTACTCAGCTTCATACTTCTGACATTTACATTTACATTTAGACAGAAATAAACTCATATCATCACACAGTTGTCATTTGTTCATTTTGTTCTTGCAGAAGTAATGCTAGTGATGTGTGGGATGTTACAAACCAATATCTGCAAGAGAAGAGTGAGTCTGATTTCTTTTTTGTGCTTTCCTTCCTTGTAATTCCTTTGTACAATAAATGTATTACATTTTGAAACGAGTTTGATTTTTTTTATTTCTATGTTGTATATTCATATATAACTATATATAACTATAACTAAACTTTATATATATATATATATATATATATATATATAAATATATATATATATATATATATATATATATGGGTTTATATGATGTCATTGAGTTTTTGGAAACTGAAAATTCATATGGTCAAGACCACATGATCAAGTTTCTGAAAACTTGAAATTTAAAAAAAAAATCTATGTTTATGCAGGGGGACAAGCCCCTTTGCATTGCCCATGTGAGGTCTGTGTCCTCCACACCCACAGTAAATTCAATATACCAATTCTGAGATCACACTATATCACTACATTGAGGAAAAGGATAAATTGCCCTTTGAAGCAGTGCTGTGTAGATCCTGGTACAGTGGGGACTAGGGAATTTGCCTTTTTCCCTACTATAGTGCAATCATGGAAGTGGTTTATGTAGTTTGCAAGGGATGAGGGGTGGCATGGTGGGCTGGTCCCCCTTCAAAAACATAGATTTGTTTTTGTTTAATTTGAGTTTGTAGAAACTTGATGATATGGTCTCGACCATATGGAATTCAAGTTTCTGAAAACTCAGGGAAGTCATATAAACCCATATATACATATATATTTATACATACATATATATTTGTATACACACACACACATACACACACACACAGATATATATATATATATATATATATATATATATATATATATATATATGGGTCTACCTGAAAATGAAATCTTGAAACGCCGACAATGAGAACACTGACACCGGAAGATCGACAACGAAGAAGACCAACAGTTGAGAATCCCGACACTGAGAACATCGATATGTAAAGGTAAGTGTGCAATAGGGATGGATGTTAGGGTCAGGGTGTGGGTAAGGTAAGTGTGCAATAGCGCCGGTCTGTAGGGTTAGAGGCGGGTTAAGTGAGATAGGGTTTGGGCGCCGGTCAGGTGAGTGTACGATAGTGACAGACGTTAGGAATAGGGGCGGGTTAAGTGAGTTAGAGTTAGGGCGTGGGTTAGGTGAGTGTGCGATAGTGACGGACCTTGGGTTAGGGTTAAGGTTAGTGCATAGATAGTTGTGTATGTAAGGTTCAGTGTAAGTTTGTAAGGTTTTTGGTGTGCTTGTGTTGTGTGTGTGCTTTTTGGACAGGGGATTTATTTTGTTTGTTGAGTGTCAGGATTGTGGTTTGTCGAGTATGTGACGTTTCGTATTTCTGAACTTTCGGTTTTGTGGTGTCGGTGATTTCATTGTCTGTGTTTTAGCACGTCGGTGTTGTCAGGTAGACCCATATATATATATATATATATATAGATATATATATATATATATATATATATATATATATATATATATATATATACATATATATATAAAAATATCCCATCTGTTGATCGAATGTCCAAAAATTTGAAATTCATATGGCTAAGGCCATATGAACGATTTTTCAGATGTTTGAACAATTTCAGTGGAGATCGCCATACAGCACAGAATGCTATATTTACCATTTTCCTCACTGTAGTGTGATCTCAAAGTTGGTATATTTATGTAACAGGGGGTGTGGGGGTGCAGAGCGGCTTGCCCCCCCTGCAAAAATGTAAAAAAATCTTTTTTTTCTTTTCTTTTTTTATTTAATATTCGAACATCCAAACATTCATTCATATGCCCCCGGATTCACTAATTTTCCATGCAGGACTACCTTAGTCCTGCATGGAAGCGCCCGTGTAGGAGCAGGATGGCAGCACGCCATGCATATTAAAAAGGCACGCTGCCCAAGCTCCTAGGCTTACACAGAGGATGTACGAGTGCAGAGGGCATTTCTGGAAGCAGAGCTTTCAGAATAAACACGCCCCTGCAATGTAGAACAGCAGAAAGTGTTACGAAATGAGCAAGATCACTCATAGGTTTCCTCATATCCCCACCAACAGTGCCCCATGTGTACAACAGCAACAGTACATAAAAATAAAATGAAGAAACCCCTTTTATTTTTATTTTAAAAATCTGAGTACAGCTAACCGTAGGTGCGCGGGTGTACCCATTGCTTAGCTATGGTTAAAGCAGCTTAAAAGGCTGAAGAGGATAACAAGGAAGATATATGCAAATGAAGCAGCACAGCAATAGTGCAGTGGGCAGAGCATTCGCTTAATGAGCAGGCATTCCCGGTTCGAGTCCCACTGCAGCACAGTCTGTTTTACATGGCAAAGCACGTTATAATCAATATTTATGTTGCAAAACCCACAAAAAACATATATTTATGAACTGGAGTACTGCAGGAAATGCACATGTGACGTGTCAGTGTCATAATGAATAAGGCACTAGTAAGCAGGGTTGTGCACAAATAAGCAGTAGTACGCATATGTAAGCACTAGTAAGCATGTTTAAGTGCGTTTGCATGGGGCTAAGCATTGCCTACACAGATTAAGCAAAGTAGAAGCTAACTGAATGTAAGAAACTGTAACCGGAAGTAAGTACTGCTTAGCTCCACACAAACCTGCGCATACCCACTTACAACTGCTTTAAAGTGCCTTAACCACTCTGTATCCATCAGCCCATGTTCTGCCCAGCAACAAAATAAAAAGTCTCCACAAGGCTCAAACCCAGGACCCTGCACATCATAGACAAAGCGATTTACTACTAAACCATGCCAGTCATAAACAAAACTGATGTTTTCAGAAACATAACCTCCAGTCCAGGCATGCACAGAACAGAGAATGTAGTGTAAATATATTAATATCAAAACAGTTACAACATATCTGTATATGTAGATATATATATATATATATATATATATATATATATATATATATATATATATACATATATCTATATATATATATATATATATATATATATATATATATATAAAAACATTTACATATATATTAATATATATGAACATATATACATGCAAATGCATCGACACATATGTGCCTACATCTATATGTCTACACAGCAAGTTACATATGTGTACTCAGATATATATCTATGTAGGTATATACAGACATAGTTATATTTATGTAAGCAGAGATATATATATTTATATAGGTATATATGGCCATACATATGTAGATAGCAATGGCAGATTAACAAAAACACATATGTCCACATGCACCATTAATGGGGATGAGAGGCCCCACCCACTATACGTCTTGTATAAACTGACATCCACCCCGACAGCCAAACACGTCTGCCCTGCAATATACTATCAGGTGTTGCAGATCCCATAACCAGGACCTGACATGACATGGGCACAAAATGTTAACAGTACTTCATCCCACCTCTATGATGTCAGGCTGGTATTGGTAACATATCATGCAGTACAGTCTGCCTTCCATAGGAAATATAAAATGTGAAAGCCATCAACATCCCCAGGATACAGATACACAGACACAGATATGCAGATATATATATATATATATATATATATATATATATATAGATATACATGTGACTACACATACACATGCAGATATATGTACAGTAAGATACATATGTAGAAGGTGCACACAATATGTAACAGCCACTATGCCTACAGTTAACACTTGTACAACTGGGCACTGTATGGACCACCCATACAAATGACAATCAGTGCCTGCAACATATACCCACAGAGAAGTAATAGGAAAAAAACACTACACACAGGTTTGCAGAAATGGAAAACCTTTAATTGTGTACTATTACAGTTCTATATGCCATGTCAAATAGCTGTTCAGGCACTGACATCCATATAAACAGAGTAATGCAACTTTGAAACAGTTATACTAATACAGTAGTCTGGAAAGGTTCACAACTTTTTCTGTCCAGGCCAAGCCCCTCAAATTGTACAATAGTGAGGACAGACTGGGCCACAGGATACCAAATAATCAACAGTATGTAATGCAGATGTATAGTTCAGTAGCATCGATCTACACTCTGTACAAAATCACTAGGTGGTAAAGACATCATGTGACCAGATGGGTTGTAACTGTTACATAACAAGGCATAACTGACACCATCACAAGCACATTGACAAACAGAACAGTCTGTATGGCAGGAGACAGTAGGCTTGCATTAACCCAATTTATGTAAGTAATGCAAATATAGGTGAAGTATATGGTACTGTACATCCAGATACCTTAAGGCAGCTCACCCCTGATACCCCAACATTTTGTAACAGCCTAGGTAATTTATGGTGCTTCCCTTCCCAGACTCAATAATACAAAGCCATATACCACTGTTACATACACTGGCCTCTGGAGTGCATAAGAGCACTCATGTATTGTGTAGGTGACACCCACACATATATGGCCCCAGCCCCACTGTATATGTGGGGGATACAACAGCAGTGGATTGATGACAGCAATGGCAGTGTGATATACTCTCAACCCACTACAGAACAAACCCCAACAACATGTCATATGTGCAAAGCTTGGTATGTAGGTGGAGGACAGAGGCTGGAACACAGGCACAAATGTGGAAAACTGTTGCGATACACTTTGCAAGTTGCTGGTGTTACAGGATAGTCTGCAACAGACCCTTAGTCAGGGAATTGAGATTGGAAACAGAAATGAATGTAGCCATGTACTGATAGCACTCAACACACACACTGCCAGTGAAATATCTGACACAGGACCTGTGTGGTGGACAGACAACACATGATAGGCACACCTCTGGCCACCAAGAGGATAGGCAAACAGTTGAGAGCTATGCAGACAGACTGCATTCCAAGGTAAAGTGGTATGTACATACACACCCTGTAACACCAGTACTATACAAAGCATAACACAACCCTACTCACAGTCTGTCTGTAGTTCTTGATCCTCCTACAAATATGTGGCTGCCCTGAGGGTGCCAGTTCTCCTGTAAGAGGTATTGCTACCTGCTGTCGGTAACACTGATGCCCACACACAGGAAGGATGTCCATCACACAGGAAATGTAAAGGGACCAAGCCCACATGATGTATGGGTTTAGAGTAGGCGGTTGTCATGACAGTGGTAATTGGAAGTATTACACATGTGTAATCATATATATATATATATATATATATATATATATATATATATATATATATATATATATATATATATGGCTATCTGGATAATAACATGTACATAGATTTCCACCATATGTCCTGGACATGGAGTGTAACCCTTCCCCAGCCTCTATAGTCCCACAGTCCTAGTGCAAGGGGATGTCAGATATGTATAGCAGGTATATTAGTAGACTAGTGCTACTGTCATTGGGATTGTCTTCACAGACATGGTGTGTGTTGGAGGTCACATCTGCTTGTAACATGTGTGCCATTGGCTACTGACAGACATCCAAAGGACATCATAGTAAAGTACTGTTGCTAGCACATAATGCCCCTGTGGACTGCAGCAGAGATATTGACAAATATATGTGGACATTCTGACACACTCTGTACAGTCCAGAGTTATACACATAACCCCTTAGTGCTAAACATGTGTACATGCCTGACAATATGGATGTAGACAGGCATGTAGATGAGTATAACACATAACAACTGAAATACATTTGCCACCATAGGTTATGCATTCACACACCCCTGTCTGGCATGACACATAATAACCACTGGTACAGGGGTGTCATGGCCACATACTACCCACTAGATATTGACATACATTTGTACAGCATACCACTACTCTGTCTGACATACATGACTTTTAAGGGAGGCCCAGCAGCAGTGCATGTGGCCAGTATCTGCACATGACATCTCACTGGGTAAGTGCACTAAGCTGCTAGGCATGTAACAATCCACTGTGCAGTCAATAGGCAGACTGGCTCAACACTGGCCTACATCTCCTATGGGGGAATGCACATGTGCCTGCATATATAACAGGCTCTACAGGCATGTCACAGCACAGCGTAAGATACACCTGTGTGAAAGTGCATAACCACAACCAGTATGAACACAGCCACAGCCACATATGTTAAGCTAGCATAATATTACAGTAGATGGACTATCTGTTCGACACCATCCTCATATGTGCCACTCACAGACTGACCCTACATATACTGGGCTACTAAACAGTTTGGTCTGATGGCTGTCTGTGGTATGGGACATGTGTGTATGGCCCTACAAACATGCATGCCAATACGGTACCATACAATGGAGCAGCATGTAACATCAGATAGGACGGGACAATGACATGCACCACAGTCTGTACACAGGCTAAAGTACATATTAACAATACACACACTGTCAAATTTCACCATAAGTACACAGACCTTAGTACTGTACAAACATCCACAGAATGTCCAGGTTATGTCATCAAATATAACCCCTACTGTACATAACATGTGAAGCACTCTGATATCTCACTGGCTTATCAGATATGATGACACTAATTATGGTGTACAGCACATGTGCACCACTTCATGCACAACATATGTATACAGGTTGACAGAGTTGTGGCTGGAAGCACATACACAGGGCCAATAATGATATGCATAACCTCATACATTTACTGTTGTAACAGGGTTTGTTGCAACATATGTCCTATGAGGGATATGAAGCCAGGAACTGTCACGGCTTTCACCATCTACAGACTGCAATCTTCACACTACCTTCTGCAGTCCACAGATAGATGCTCCATTGGTAACACATGAAACCAAAGGCACAGCACACAGCCATGTCTGCAAATGACCCTGCAGATTGGGATTCCTCATAAACATGTAATTGTCATGCCAGGTATTGAGGTATTGAGACATGTAGGACAGCCATATCCACACTCATCTTGTTAAACCAACATTACTCCAAATGTAGTATAGCAGCACTTACTGTCTGTAGTCAGGTCAGGCACATCCCCTGCTGTATGTTGCCCTGTTTCCACAGTGTATGTTGTTAGAGGTAAATCCCCAATCCATCTGAGATGCTGTTTGCCAAACAACAGATCTAGTTACTGCTCACAGTGAATGAAAAGGGCCAACACCAACATGCTGTTCCTAGATATTGGAGTGTGCTTCCTTGCAATTGGCTATGGGAATGTTACCACAGCTGTTCCACATGCAATCAGCTAGAGGAGGGCTGCAATTTGAGCAGATGCCATCAGCTGATCATGAACATCACTTAACATACACATGCTGCTGTCAAGCAAAGCAGATGTAGGTTTCCACATCCACCAGAGAGGGAGTGGGAGAGGCAGACAGAGGCAAAGACAAGTCAGGGAGGGGTGGGAGAGTAAAACCTAAGTATGTTTGTGTGACACATCTACTAGCACAGGGTATCAAACCCTTGACAACCATGTAGTTTTATCACAGTTCAATGCAGTTATTGGATGCACCACATGGGTTACCTGGTGCGGAGCCCTCAGAACATATATGTGATGGTGACTGACATCTACAACAGTGATACGGTAGCTATACGGTAGGTGACGTACACGTGCCTGTCCACATGAGCAGGTGTCAACATCAACACAGCCACACTCTCACACATTGACACACTTGGCGGGGCTAGGATTACAACTCATCAGTAGTGGGATTGCCACAACACATCACTGTACAGGTATCACATGCATCACATGGGTCATACAGGGCTGTATGGGCAAAGGGTATGGGGAGGTGTCTGACATCAGACAGCATGCTTCAGTATGCTCATGGGGGTTGTAGAGAGTATGGATGTGAAGATACGCACCATACAACACACACAAACACAGGGTGCCAGTACTGATATGCATGGGTGCATGTCTGCATGGGTGTGTGGTGGTTGACTGTGCCAGATGGCTGTACAAGGCTAGGCAATAGGTATACCTTGGCATCAGGCCACATGATGATGGTCTGTATTGTGGCTCAGGGCTGTAGTGTTTGCATTTGCCCACACAGGTGGGTATTGTATCCCTCATCCAGTCACCTGGGTGTCTATTGTGTGTGGCCAATGCTGTGCCTTGCTGGTTAGGCTTATGTAGGCCCTTGGGCCGATAGCCTAGTACATACCTACCTATGAACCTATGAACCTATGTATGTGTTCCTTAGTCCATGACATAGACAGTGTCTGGGATGTGCACACCTCCCACATGCATGTACAGTGACATGTGGAACTGTACCTTGGGGTGTCTGGCCCATGTTGTGAATACAGATTATCATCAGATGTGCCAGTCTTGCCCACCTGTGGCTGGAACTGGTAATGGGCAGCAGGTTTACCCTGCACCTACATTGATAGCATGCTAACAGCATTCCCTGGTGTCAATGGCATCTGTCAATACAGGGCATGTTGTCAGGCATGGTATGTCCTTTGTGGGTCACATGTGATGGCACCACAGGTGTCCATTGGGGAACATGGGGAAGGTGCATTATCTGCATGTACGTGCATGTTGGACAGATGGACAGGGTGCCATGCCCTCTGTAGCCCACAGCTATCACCCCATAGTTACTATTAGTGGCCAATATGCAGTGTAATACCCACATATTGGCTGCTGCCTAGGCATCTGTGTGTGTATGAGACATGGGTTGAGAGTGCGCTCTGAGTAATACTAGGGTTGCTAACTGTGATTGCCTGGTCTTGATGTCACATGTATGGGTATGGCTTTGCACCCCAGCCTCTCAGCTATTTCACATCTGTTATCCCTGTATGGTGGACATTGTAATATATAGTAGGGCCATCATATAAGAAATATGCAAAACCCACTCCACATTGGTCACAGGTGTTATACACTCATACTTCTCTCTACACAGGATATGTACTACAAACACACACACACACACACACACACACACACACACACACACACACACACACACACACACACACACACACACACACCTGTCATGTCTGGGAGTAGAACATCTACCTAACTAGTTTATTATACTGAAGTACTACGCAGTTGTAGTACATGCCATGGAGATCATTGGAGTGCTTTTTTTCCCCAAATGTGTATATCACATTGGATGACATCAGCAGGATTGCCAAAGTAGGACATTTGAATTGTAGTGAGTGTGACTAGTCTAAAATGCATTGCTCCCAACACAGACAGTAACACACACACAAAGCATCCACAACCAACATGGGTGGGTATAGAACTTCTAATAGACATCTATATTACACTACAGTATGGAGCTGTTATAGGACACACCATGGGGATTACTAGACAACACCTTCCCCAAAGGTGTATTTCACAATGAATGACATCAGCAGGATTTGGATTTTGGGAAGAATCCTATTTGATGGTTCACTCTATATATGTATGTGTGTCACTTTATACCAGTAATTACCTTTGTTCCCACTGAAGAAAGTCTGCTGGCTGAAACCGGTCTGGGATGTACACTACCTTATGGATTTATATTACAATAATGTATTAACCTCATTGTTTTTTGTGCTTTTTCACTGTCTTTGGTGCTGGCGCTTTTTGTTTACTCATATTGGCTCCAGCCGTGCACCTGGTCCTACTTGTGGAGGTTTCATTTTTGGCTTTTATAGGACGCACCATGGACTACTATAACTGACATGTGTGGGAATAGAACCTCTAACAAAGGTCTATATCACACTACAGCATGGAGCTGTTATAGGACACACCACGGGGATAACTAGAGCACTCCTTCCCCAAAGGTGTATTTCACAATGAATGACATCAGCAGGATTGCCAAAGTAGGCCATTTGAAATGTATTGTGTGTGACTAGCCTAAAATGCATTGCTCCCTACACAGACAGTAGCACACGCACAAAGCATCCACAACCGACATGGGTGGGTATAGAACCCCTAACAGAGATCTATATCACACTACAGCATGGAGCTGTGACAGAACGTACCAGAGGGATTACTATAAAACTCCTTCCCCAAAGGTGTATTTCACAATGAATGACATCATAAGGATTGCCAAAGAAGGCCATTTGAAATGCACTGAGTGTGACTAGTTTATAATGCATTGCTCCATATACAGACATTGAAACACACACAAAACATCCAGAGCTGCCCTACCACAGTTCTAAATCACACTACAGTTGCAATTATGGCCCACGCTAAGGAGATTAATGGTCAACAACCTTCCCAGAGGTGTTTTTCTAGGTGGGTGACATCAGCAGCCTCGACAAAAGTTGAGTATATGAATTGTAAGGAGTGTGAGCACTCTAAAATTCATTGCTCTCTGCACAGACAGGCACACACACTTGCCATGTCTGGGATTAGAACACCTACCTAACTACTCTATCACACTACAGTAATACACAGTTACAGGACACATTACGTAAATTAATGGGCTATGACCTTCCCAGAGGTGTATTTCTAGGTGGATGACATCAACAGCCTTGCCAACGTTGAGTATATGAATTGTAAGGAGTGTAAGTATCCTAACACCCACCTAACTACTTTATCACAGCAGTACACAGTTACAGGATGCGCTACGGAGATTACTGGGTTACAACCTTCCCAGAGGTGTATTTCTAGGTGGGTGACATCAGCAGCCTTGCCAAAGTTGAGTGTATGAATTGTAAGGAGTGTGAGTACCCGAAAAGGCATTGCTCTCTACACAGTCAGGCATGCGCACAAACAGGCACACTCACACAGTTGGCAAGTCTGGGGTTTGAACTCCTACCTACCTAACTAGTTTATCACACTACAACATTACACAGTTATGGAATGCACCACAGAGATTACTAGGCTACAACTCTCCCAAAGGTGTATTTCACATTGGATGACCTCAGCACACTTGTCATAGTAGGACTATGGAGAGGGCAGTGTGTGCATCGGCCATAACCCATTCATCTAGGGGTTGACACACCACATGAGGGCACACATGGGGTTATATCTCACAGATTCATGTATACAGCTGCTAGATGACTACTTCCTTGTATAGTCATGTTGCACAACTGGCACGTGCACCACATAGTCTGTAATGCTGACAGATACCTGTGGCTAGTATCTGCAGTGAGTGACATCTGCACCTCATGTGTTTGGGGCCATTGAGCTGTGTGCTGGTTGGGACAGGCCTGGATGGCTCCTTGTCACAGTCACCCTCTTTCACACATCTATGTTCATCTACCTTTGGCTTATTATAGTGTGTTATCCTGACATATATGTCTATATTCCTATCCACTGTGTGTGTAAGGCATGAGTGGTTCATACTGACGAGTGTCTGCACTAACAACTGCAACTGCCAGATATGTCTGGTCCACTGGTGTTTGCAGACATGGCCTTCATGTGTTTATGTGTGTGAGCATGCCCAGTATGACCTTTCAGTATGTTCCTGACTGACATTGCCTTCATTTCTCTAAGTGTGTGAGCATGCTCAGTATGGCCGTCTGTATTGCATGTGTGGATCATGTCCAGGTAGTTTGTGCTGCAGTGCTGACCTTTGTGTTGTACACCGACAGATAGCATGCTGTCTCTGCAGGGTATCCATCGATCATTTGGCTTGGACTGTTACTACATTTCTACACAGGAGTGGGGGGCATACCTGACTGTTATTACATTACTATGTAGAATGGGGGGCACACCTGACTATTTCTACATTTATACACAGGATTGGGGGGCACACTTGACTGTTATTACATTAATAGAGTAATGAATATGACTATTACCTTTTGAAATTTACAGCCAGATGATCAAGGGAGACTATTAACTTTCTGGATGTCAACATTATATAAAGTGAAGGGAATGATACACATACTGTGCTACATCATTAAAGTACATGGAGAAATTATTATCTGTTAAAAAGCAGTATGCACCCTAGGCACATCACCAGAAACATTATGCAGACTGAGGCATTGAGAATAGAAAAAAAGATGCAGCCAAGAATCTGTGAGACACAAAGAAATAAAATTCCTACAGGAAAACCTTAAGGCTAGAGGTTATAATAAAGAAGATGTTAATGGATACAAGAGAACAAACAGAAATAAGGTGGAAAAAGTTAAGAAAAGCAATATAAGAGTTGTGCTAACTTATAGTACAGATAATATAGCAATTCAGAATGTGATAAAACAATTATGACCGATTTTAACCCAAGATCCCCAACTGAAGGAAATTGTGGGTGAGAGACCAACTTTTGGATATAAAAACGAAAAGAATCTGAAAAGGCTTCTTTGTACTAAAGATGGCCTTGATAAACTGTTGATTTTGGAGTGAAAAGGCACTTTTAGATGTGGTAACTGTTCAGCCTGTCCACATATAGATAATGGAAATTGTTTTGAACATCCCAAAACCAAAATATGTTATTCATTTAATGTAAAGGCCACAGGCAATATGCCAAATGTTGTGTACCTAGCAACCTGTAAATTATGTCCTGCATACTATGTAGGAAAGACCAATCAACCTTTTTCCAAAATCGTGTCCTTAGACATTTACGGGATATATGCAACAAAGATCCACATAATGCATTAGTTGTGCATGTGAATACTTTCTCTGATCATTCCTTTACTTTTAAAGTTATTGAACAAGTGTTTGTGCACTTAAGGAAAGGAGATGTTACAAACAAAACTGAGATAAGACTAACTAAGTGGCTTATCAACTTACGGGCAGATCAAATACCAGGCCTGAATAACATTATTCTGTTAAAACCTGTGTTAAAAGCTAGAAGACCTACCATTGGCTGACATGAAGGTGTGTCAGTCATAAGATCGTATGCTTGGCTTGACTAGCTATGAATGGAATTGACACACTTACTAATAGTAATGTTATACTGTTACCTTTTTCAAGATTAGGCTCACGCCTATTCTATCCATTGGAAAAATAACAATGAATTAAACTACATATATTAAGGAAACGGAAATTGCCTCACATATAAAGCAGTTTGTTGTCCCTATACATTTACGATCTGAAGAAGACTCGAAAGCACTTATCGTTTGGAATATAGAGGGACTTTTATTATATTTTAAATACATTTAATAAATTGATTTTAAAAGTTGCTGTTAAGCTGTGGATGTTGTTGTTAAGCCGTGGAAGTGCAGCACGCTTCATTTACTGGTTATTACATTACTATGTAGTATGGGGGGGCACACCTGACTATTTCTACATTTCTACACAGGGTTTGGGGGCACCCTGACTGTTATTACATTACTATGTAGGCTGTGGGGGGGGGGGGCACACGTGACACTTGTACACATTTGCTATGACTATACTGGTATGTCAGATACTCCATATCATTCTGTATTGCTAACTATCATGCTGACTAGAGGCATACCAGTGTACTACAGATCGTGGCTTTGGTTGCCCTACATATTATTGTCTGACTTCCTACCCTTCAGAACTAACATCCCACTGCCTGCCCTGCTGTGGTCTGTCTGTGTAGGCCTGGGGGGAGGTTAACCATAGCCATCATTCTGGGGCCATGGCACAGGCACTGTTTGGGTTTGTCTACACCTGTTCTGCTGTCTGAGACTGTTGTTGGGTATGTGAACCATCCTGACTGGCATGTGTAGGTCATATGGACACACATGTCGCTCAGCACATTTCCTGCAGTGGGTTTTGTCACACTGTGTAGTATTGGCTACTATGGTGACTCCAGTATGTGTTACGGATGTCATGGTGCCACTATGGGTGTCTACTGTCTGCTGCCATAATATTCAGCCACCCAATTCCCTTGCATGCTCACATCCACACCAAAACTACAGGTAATGACACATTCTACTCCATTTGGTAATTGGTAGGTTGATTGCCTTACCTTGAGGGTGTGCAACACTTGCGGATGGTGCTGGAGGGCTGCCTATGTCGGATGCACATAGTACACTCCCTATACGTGGTTGAGCACAGGTAGTATCATGTTTGGCATCCCTTTTACTGTATGTGTGAGTCAGAAAGAGGTGTCATTCCCTAGGTCCCTACCATGTCAGTACATGTGCTATGCGTTGATTCTTTGCCAAGGCCAGGGCATACTGGGCATGCTTCCTTCTGCCTACCGGGACAGGCTCAGGTTGTTCCTCCTCCGGGTCACTCTGTGCCTGTGCAGGCCTTGGCACTGGTGGGGGGCTGTGTGGCCATGCCCCATGCTGTTCCTGCTGCAGATGTTTCTGCTGGATCATATTGTGTAGCACAGCACATACCGTAACGATTTGGGTACATGTAGCTGGTGAATACACCAAGGCTTCACTGGATGTGTCCAGACACCGGAACCGTGACATGAGCATCACAAACACATGCTCTATTATATGTCTGGCCAGTGCATGTGCCTCATTATGGCATTGTTGTTCAGGTGTGTTTGCATTTCTGATGGGTGTCATCAGCCACGGCTCCAGTGTGTACCCAGCATCCCCCACTAGGTGACTGTAGGGGATGTCCCCATTGGAAAATCTCTGGAACAGCTGCGTCAGATGCCATATGTGGGAATCGTCACACCTTCCAGGGCAGCCAGCACACACATTCATTATAATGCCCTAGGTATCACATACGACCTGGCAGCTGATGGAGAGGATGACCTTCCGGTTGATGTAGGCCCTACTCTGCTCACCGGGTGGTGTTTTGATGCATATGTGAATGCAATCTATAGCGCCCACTACCCCAGGGTATTCTGTTATTTGGTGGAAAAGATGCATATTGCTGGTCAACACCTCATGGTTGTTGAGGAAATATATGTGCTCACTGGCATGTGCTGACATGGCATCCAGGAACTGGTGGAATACTCTGGATGCTGATGCCTGTGAGATCTCCATGATATCCCCAGTTGTGCTTTGGGAGGTACCTGTGGCTAGTATACCTAGGCCTACACATACCTTGGTATCCACTGGGATTGGTTCTCCTCGGTCAGTTTGGTGTGTCAGGTGTGGCCAGCACAGCTAAACAATTTGCTGTAGGAGGTCTCTGTCCACCCTATAGCACTCCACTATCTTCAGCTCATGTAGCCTCTGGTGGTTACCCTGGGTCTGTACACTCTTCTCCATCTCCTCACTGTGGGATTTTTGGCAGCATTCACATCCTCACCACCCAGAGCCTCTTGCACATGTTGTTCTATGTTGCCTGCTGCAACCCTTCTCATTTTGTAGGTTTGTTTGTTAAAATTTCCCCACTTGTATACACCGATGGTGTAGAGTGTGGGAAAAAATAGAGGAGAAGGTGTTTGCTTAGTTTTAGTAGTGGTCTGGGCTGGGCTGGTCTGCTGCCTGTGTAATTGGCTGATTCTGATACATTTCATCTGCCAGCTATGCTAGTTCTCCTTGATTACCTTCCTACTGCTGTTTTCCCTTCCCATTGCCTCCCTGTTTAAGCCCGTGTGGGCTGCAGGCAAACAGAGTGCAGAAATGTGCACACTGCTGCTATTTCCTGGTTTAACTTCTTTTTTCTTCCTGTAAAATCCAGTGCACGGCACACACACCCACTTAGGCTTTGTAAAGAGTGCTAGGCAAGTTTAGACACAACCCCTAGCTTAGCTGTGCTAAGCTAGGAGCAAACGTGAGCCACAGGGCTCCAATCCACTTACAGTATGCCTGACAAACCCCCCATGATGTCACCTACCTGCTAGCCTTGCACCAAGCTATTCCTACTCTTACACTGTTGGGACCTGACTCACATCCTGGGGAAAACTGGGATTCACTATCCTTCCCCTCATTTGCATAGAATTGCCTGCTAATGCACAGTTACATGTCTTACACTGAGCCTCCCCCCTTAGCAACCACTACTCACTGGCCAGGTTGTATTCTGCCTGCCATTTACTTGCATAGCAGAATACTGATTTTTGTTAGAATGCTTATTTTAGGTTTATTTTATTATTTTCACCCGATCCCGTTTGCGCGCCGCTGCCCTACGCTTAAACAGCCGAGATCTGGTAAAAAAAAAATAAAAGTTGATTTTTTATTTTTTGTTTTGTTTGCAATTCCAGTTGCCTTATACTTGGCCATTGACATGCAAACTACTTGATATGCAGCCTTTATTCAGAGCTGTCATAGCTCCATTTTGGATTTTGCAGAAATGTACTCGGTTACTAACCGAGTACATTTCTGCAGATAGCACTAGTCTTGCACGGACTGTTGCGAGCTTCTTGGGTTGCAAAATCACCTCATTTGCATGGCTTTCACCTGCAAATGGGGTAATTTGCATACCAGGTTTAGTCCGTGCAAGATTAGTGCAGGAGCGCTCGTGGACGCCCCTGCGGGCTGTTCCTGGATCGCACGGCAGACATATTGCCTGCTTGAGCTCCTGCACTGATCTTGCACTCCGTGAAAGCTTTTGAGAATCCAGCAGATGGTCTTGGCCATAAGATTTTCAAATTTTCTGACGTTTGATCAACTGATTATATATATATATATATATATATATATATATATATATATATATATATATATATATATATATGTATATGTAAAATATCACAGGCAGAAACATTTCTTACAAAATGTTAACTAAAGTGTGCATTAAGGTTCCCTCTTAAGTCAGCATGGACATGAAAACTTCTAGGTAAGACTTTTCTCTCCTACACACCCTTTGCAAGTGTAATTCTCAGTAGTAGGCATGATAAACAAGTAAATGAATGTGCAGAACAGCTAATGAGTCACAATTATAAAGGCATTATCTGGTCAAAAGTCTTAATACTCTTTCTGGTACTGCTCTACTATGTGCACATACTTATGTAGGTAGTAACACCATGTTTACCTGTCCATCAAATCAAGCAGCTTGATTGATTTTTTGGAATGATAATGAGCTGAGACCTAATTAACATATTTAACTTGCCTAGGTGGGTTAATCTAAACCAAGCTATACCTGGGTCTAGGGAAGACTGTTTCATTTTCCAAGTACTGCTAAACAAAACTGTTGCTAAAATTGTTAGAACTGTTGCATTTGCGATACATTTTGGAGAACTGTCTGAATATCGTTCAAGGTGTGTAATGCCCTTTAGAAGTACTGCTTATAGTTTAACATTTTGAATGCTTTAATTTGTAATGAATGTTGTCTAGCTTTGCAAATTTGTGTTTTCTAATGAACATAAGAACAGTTGGTATTGCATTTCTCTTTTACCTCTCTTTAATGGGTTTCTGGCAACATTCTGAAGATGTTCTGACATGTCTGACTTGTGAAGCTTATGTGGGTTACTGTTACATTAAGCAACTGCTCTCTGCTTATGTTATTCTATATTTAACTATTCGTCTTTGTATAGAACATCAGCATTCATTCATTTCTGTAGTCATAGATTATTCCCATTTGGGGATGGGGGAGTCATGTGGGTATTTTACAAGCCTAATATTGATAGAATTCAAATTCTTTTACATTTTAAATGGTGATGTCTGCATAATGTGTAGTTTTTCTCCAATATTAAATCAGCCTGTGACCCCCCCACCCAGTTGTGATTTTTGTGTTTATCTATATCTGCATCTATATATATATATCTACTCTCTCTTTCTCTCTCTCTCTCTCTGTATATATATATATATTTTTTTTTTCTTTGTTTACATCACAACAGGACTATGTCCCAAAATCAAAAAAGAAGGGGTTTGTCCAATAGAAACCTCCATTCTCAGATGGTGAGAATGAGGTCACAGTTTAGGCCCTCTGTCTCCATTTGGCATGGTTGCTAGAACCCCGTTAGCCTGACAAGCCCTTCTATGACAGTGTCTACCAGCAGGTGTTCAATGATGTGTATGCTCTGGGTGGCCAGGGCTGTGACTATAAGAGAGTCAGACATAGGGCCAGTGATGTGTTCAAAAAGGCTAATGACAAACCAAGGCTGTGACACAGGAATGAAGAAAAACTGTGGCAGGCTTCCTATAAACCACCACTCCCTAAGAAGGAGAATTTTCTGTAAACAGTAAAGGATTCATGCAGGTCAGAAGTTCTCCACAGTGCTGCATGTCAGTGCAGAGGTGGAAGATAGTCACAGGATGCCATCTATTGATACAACAGATATTCCATTCAAATACATATAACATATTTGAAGTTTAAGGTTTTCTTATGTTATCTTTAAGTTTTATGCTTATAATACCTCTATCAATTGCAATTTGATTTTCTAGGGCTATGTGGCATTGAGTTACAATGACCACCTCACATGGTATGTGCATACTTTTTTGTCTTTAATTCGCATATGTTTTTTTTTTCAGGTGTAGGTGGTATATTGCAATAATTTATTTGTATTTCTTCTGTTTTCCTTTTTGAATTCCTGATGTATTCATATGTGATGTTGACACCAGCATTGTGAAGTGCCATCTGCCTGATGTTGGAGGATTGGTTGCTTCTGATAAAGATTGTGATGATGAACAGGCACAGTCTGGCATTGCAGAGGCTATGTCTGACATGATGAATGTGGACACAGTCATTATGCCTACACATACCCATGACACAGGACAATCTGAGAGTGTGCAAGTCGATGGGGACATGGTTGATCAAGCTATTGTGAGTGTGAAGTACCACAAAGGGGTGCTAGTAGAGGTGCTCAGAGGAGGCATGCTTACCGTCCTCCTCCTGATGCTAATGTGTCAGTATCTGCCACACAACATACTCTGGCAGTGCATGGCTACCATGCCTTTCACATATTTAGACCAAAAACAGCACAAACTGAAGTGGAAGGTGGATGTATTTTGTTCTAGGTTGGTAACAAGCATACCTCTAGGTTGGTTAAATAGCATGCTACTATGGAGCTAATCCATGCAAAAGTCACCAAAGATCAGGTCCCTTAACATATCATGGCTAGACAGAGGTCAGCATCTATGCCCCTAGAGTCTCATGACTCTTACATAAACTTATTAGATGCACACATCATCCAGCCACACACCCTATTCATGGCTGCCTTTAACTACCCCTCCATAGAATCAGAAAACTCCACTGCTTCAAACTCACAGAAACAATGCTTCTCGGACTGTATTAACACAAACACCCTGGAACAGATAGCACATGCACCAACTAGAAGCTCAAACATACTAGATCTGATACTCCCCAACATGGGAGAGTGTTGCACCCTTCCAGCCCCCCCCCCCGTGTCACATTTTCACTAGTGATGCTGGGCCACAAAGCCATCTCCTTTGAAGTAAAAATCAGCCCAGAAAACACATTTAAACCAATAACAGGAACTATCCTAAAGCAAACTACACCCTACTAAATGACAGTTTCTCAAAATTCAATGCTTCCCCTAAGCTTGAAATCACAGCTTCATATACAGAATTATTCAGAATCCCTACACAAATAACTGAATTGCTGCAGAGAGGCTGCTATACCGACCAGAAGTAAACTCAAAGCAAACACTAAAAACAAACCCCGGAGGTGGAATCCTCACCTAAACAGGGTATATAATAAAATAAGAAAATTCATGTCCAAAATCAGGAAGAGCAACTCTCTTAAAGACAAGTGCTCAGTGCTCTCTTATACAACTAAACAAGAAACTAAGATGTCTAATTAAGTCCAACTAGGCCACTTAAAAAGTTAGGATAGCGGGGCGGAGTCTAGATGGCCAACTGGTAACAGCTTTTCTCTTGAGCTCCACATTAGTTACTAGAAAACAGGGAAATTATTAATTAAAATTCTATCATCTACCGTCTAAAAGTTGAATAATATGTTCTAGAACCTAGAATCTACTAGATATTCAACTTTGGAGAGTATTCTTAAAGATTTTCCTGTCAAATTTTATGATTATCTACCTGAACAGAGATGAGCAACTCAAAAGCTTCACATTCTGACTCTTCACTAAAAAAAGAGATCCAGTCTATATCTGTCACTCTTCAGGAATTATCTTTAAAGATGGACAGATTCACTGAAAATCTTGAAAATTTAAAGCTAAACTGCCAACAACAAACAGATGTTTTAAAGGAAATTCTCCAGAAATAACAATCTAAACTTTTGGACATTGAAACTTCTCTGAGTGACATAGATGGAAGGTTAAAAGAAGATGAATCTCACTGTGAACTTATATTGCAACAAAATAAATGGCTGATAAATAAAGTTGATGATGTTGAAAATAGAGAAAGGAGAACTAATATCAGAATTTTTGGTGTTCCTGAGAAGACAGAAGGAGAAGACATCATCTCTTTTCTAAGTGCCTGGCTTCCTGAAATTTTGGATCTAAAAGAAAGTTTGTCCTACGGAATTGAAAGAGCACACAGAGCTATTGGAAAACCTATTCCTTCTTCTCCTAATGCTTCCCCAAGGTCAATAGTTGTGAAGTTCCTATCTTTTCTAGACAAAGATCTTATACTAAAAACAGCCTGGAGGAAAAGTCCTCTGTCATTCAAAGGAACTCAAATAAGGTTTGACAATGACTATTCCACAAGAGTTCTAGAAATGAGAAAAAAACTATTGGCCATTAGTAAAACTATTAAAGCAAAATAAAATTAAAGCTCAACTTGTCTATCCAGCTAAAATCAAAATTACTCATCAAAATGAACTGAGAACTTTCAATAACATCGAATAAGCTGTTTCCTTTATTCAGAACAAAAATATCATTACAATCCCAGAAGGAATGGAATGGCCACCATCTTCAACTCTCAAAAGATCATCTGACAAAAATAACTGGTCAGATGTAAAGAAAAAGAAGCTAAAGACTGGTCTTAAAAGTTTTGGTCTTTTAAGCTCTCTCAAAGATCAACCTACTCTATAAAATGTTCATGAACATCTAAAAAGTATGTATCACTAATTTATTTTCTTTTGCAAATGCTCTTTTACTCACTTTTTTAATTAAATATGTAACATGAATTAAATTTAAACTTCTCACATATGAATAGAACTGTTTAAAATATTACATAACATAGATAGATTCTGTGTACACATGCTTTTACTTTTTTTAAATTCTAACCCTTTAATAGTTTTAGGATTTCAATCATATGGTTGGGAACATGAAAGCTAATCACCAGAGTTAGTTTATAGACATATGTGTTTACTGAAATGTGTTAGACAACTTTGTTGAAAGTATCATTCTGTCAAAACTTGGTCTTCCCTTTTTTTTCACACATAATTACTTCATCTGTTTTAAATTAGCATTTCAGCATTCGAAACTGACAGCTAGTTGCTTTCCTTCACGAAATGCAGTCTCAAGCTATAGTTATGAAAAATAGGCGGTTTGTCTTCTCTTGACTGCATTCATGGCTGTCTGGAAGCCTAGTTTTCAGCAATATGAGTAGATCGCTTTGATAGTGAGCTGAGTGTCATGATGAGCCTTTATGTATAGTTTCCCTTTATTCATACATGTTTTTTCTTTTTTTTTCTCTCTTGGAAATAACATACAGTTCATACTATTTATTTACAGTTTTCCGGTAATTAATACTTGCCTAGAGGGTACATAAAATATTAAAAAATGTTTATTTAAAGCTTTACTAGTTCAAGAGTAATGTTAGTTAAATTTGTATCTGGCTTTGCAAAGAACTGATTCCCATAGTAACGTAAGCTGTGATATGCTAATTAAAGATAATGTCATGCCCAAACATTCTGAATAGATTAATATATTATATACTGAAATACAGTGGTCTTGGTAGCGAGAATTAATGAAACCCATAATTAATGCTGAAATATTATAATAAAGTACAGTTTAACAAAGCATCATGAGATAGTTACCCATGCTTGAGTATATGTGTGTGTATGAAGCACTTAACAGTTATGATATACATAGCTTTCCCTACATTGTACCCCAAGGCAGTTTACATGTACTGATCAAACGCACTAGTTGAAGGAAATGGCTATATACCAGTACAGTCTATAAGTTTAAATCGCATGAAATTGTTGTAAGAGAAGGGAGATAATAGCTAGGGCACCTGGGTCATCTATACCACTGACAAAGTTAAAGGAAAAACAAATTAAGAAACCTAAAAGCATATACTTCCCCAGTTCTTAGCTGTTTAGGATCTCAAGTCATGCTGCGGGCTGTCTAATTCCCTCACAAGGGCAAGACAGTTGTCACAACTGACGAATCACAGAAGATTGGGTTTTAGGCTCTAGGGAGGACAGATAACAATATCATTTTGATGTTATTGCTGAAGCAGATTTGTTCAAACTGGATCTAAAATCTTACACTATATTAATACTGTTTTGTTGAAAAGCATAACACTATTTGATTTACCTCAATGCTGAGTAAATGGGTAAAGTGTAAACTTGTTTATGTGATAACTAGGCAAATGGAATAATCATAGGAGCCTTTTCACTTACAGCCATAAGCGATACATTTAATAGCAGAAGGAACCCCATTTGCTAGACCATTTCATTTGAAGAAACATCATCTCTTCGGTACAGTAGACAGCAGACACATTGGCCTAGACTATAATATCACTATAATGTCACTTGAGAAGTCTAATCAGTCTAAATAATATATGCCTTATAACACACTGCATACCAGAAATGCAGACTGAACTAAGTGTAGTGACTTGGTTAAGGAGAAACAGATTATGAAATGTAGCTCAGCAGTGCGACAACTATAAAGCATGCTATGGTGAGGCAAATATTACTGTAGTCTCACAGACATTGTAAGATTTGAGCATATATGAAATTAATAAGTATTTGCCACAGGAAGGAAAAGACATGCAGATGTTAAGTAATAACCACACAAAAAGGGGAAAACAGACTTTTTATATGTTTTAGCATGATAGACAAATTAACAACTTCTCAGTAATCAGCAGCAAAACAAGAAGTACACTTTTGTAAAGAATTTTATTTTACGAAATGAAGACTTTGCAGGCTTACATACACAAGGAAACAGTGCATGGCTTACCTGTCCAGTTATATCAGAAATATTAAGAGTGGTCTGAATTGGGTTTTTGGGGAATGCATATAATACTGAGGATCTCAAAAAAGAATAACTAACTGAATAAAACAAAACAGAAACAGAAAACCGAGGTGTGGACCACTGCTGTAAAATCTATTTAGCGCTTTCCTCTCAGGGGAAAAAGAAAAGAAGAAAAAAATTGTGATAAGAAACCTTGTGCTATATTCTGATTATCCAACTACTATATTGATAAGGGCTTGTGCCCTAGCATCATGATATGTATACTGTTCTGTTTAGTAGGTTAGATGTTAGCAAAAAGTTTTATTTTACTAGGGAAAAAAAAAAGAGTGAGTCAAACAATGCAGTGGAAAACATTGTCCAGGAACTGCTGAACTGATATGTTTTGTAAAAATGTTTCACCTTTTAATTGACTACCTAAACATTATTTTTAAGTAAAGTAGTAACTAGAAACCTTACAATGGCAGAACACACACAGGCATATTAACATCGCAAAAGATTGCTTATAATTCCTGGCAACCAATCCAAATATTTATGTTCACTTTTGGTGTTCAAAATGCTTGAAACATTATTGTAATTCTCAAGCAATCAGCTATATACTTATGAATTTCCAAGTATTTCAGTATTTATCTCATTGAGCATGTGGTATATGATTGCATCAACAGTTGCTTGAAATATTTTACTAGTAGAAATCTACTGTGAAATTAATTAGTAGACTGTTTATGTGAATATCCTTAATTTAAGTCAGTTTGTTTGATGTACATAGTTGATATGTACAGATAGCATTGTCAACAATACTTGCATCACAGGTCCACATCAGAATTTGACAGTAGTTTTCTTTCCTACCTTACTGCCTTTAAGTACTATTTTGACCCCTGCTACACTATAGTTTTTCGGAAATGCAAACATAGCAACATCATTTTGTATTTGCAAAAGCTATTATATCACTTTATTTGTCAGTATCAGCAGAGTATGGACGCAAGACAGAAAAACAAAGAAAGAATTGTAAGTAATATGATAAGGTTCTGTATTATTTGCATAAACATATTGCAAATAAATCCATTGTAATGCCTTCCATCTCTGCTTAGTACAGATTCTCATTAACACGAATTTTGTAATTGCATACACTAATATTTACATACATGCTATAATGCTTGTATATCCATATGTTTAACTATTAGAACATTCAAGCATTCCTGAAGTCTTTAGATGATTGTTAGTTTCTAGTGCCGTTCAGAAGTGCATCCCATAGCTTACAAGCAAGATCTGTGGAAGTTAGATTACTTTAGGTCTGTGATATATCAATGCATCATTTTCAAATATTAATGCATCGTTTGTACTGGAACCTTTTTCTTAATAACTAAAATCTTGAAAAACTAATGTTTTACCTCAAAGGATGTTACATGTAAGAGTAAAGAGAAACAGGACTTCTCATTGTTGTTCTGGTATCCAGTTTGCATGTTTAATGCATGTTTTAATGCTGATGCAGTGATGTTATATATAGAGGAAGGAGCAAAAGGAGGTGGCAAACATTGTTAAAAGTACTTTGAAAAACAGTTTTTTCTACTATTTCTTGACAAAGAGAGATGGTACATATCCTAACCACAGTAGCAAAGTGTTCTACTTGTTGCTCTTTCTTCAGGGATAAGAAAAAAGGACATTTTGCAAAAGTCATATGATTCAAATCATCTTCCCTTTATGCTCTTGACGTGAACTGATATGTTTAGTTATGGATATGTTATTATGTTCTTAAAAAAGGTTAGCATGACAGTTCCTTTCCTTGAGAAGATTGCAGACAAAATGCACTTGATGACACAGTAAGGCATTTAGAAATATTATTCACATTACACCAAAAATATAAATATTATCACACACACTCCCTCTGTCCATTTGATTTAGGATGGGATTATTAACTCTTTAATGACACATCTTACAACTTATGCTGGGGCAGAAGATAAGGAGCAAAAGGTAATGGCCCATGGGTTGAAAATAACCAGGATTCAAACTGTATCTAATAAGTCATTGTATGTTATGACTTGAGACTTTATGAGCATTCCTTGTAGTCACTTCAGTATTAGTGTACTTATAAATTCTGATATTATCATTTATATAGTAAATTGTATACCTCAATACTTATCTTTGTTAACCTATTCATACATATACACTATTAAACTATTAATAATTTGATTATGTAAAGATTCATATAGAAATAGAAACGTTCCTACAATTAATTAATTCCTTTTTTTCTTTGTTCTTTATTTTTTTCTTAACTATTTAAGTTTAAAAACACTGATCATAATCAACTTATATATTACATCAATATTTGTTGTTCTCTCATACTAATTAACTTATAAAATATACATAGATCTCATATATTGGAGCCTCAAATTAGGCAATATTTTCAAATCTTCTGTATGATGGTTAATCTGATTGGATATTTTTGTCCTTTCAGATTAGGAATGGATTTCATTCCATGTCAGATAAAGGTTTTACTGAAGTTAACTTATTCTTTTAAATTTTTTTTCTTTTTTTAGGCATCAACTTAATTTTAAGTTTTATCTTTTAATGAAAGTTAGCAATTCATTTTTAAAATATAACTTCTTCAAGAATGATATACAGGATTTAAATAATACAAGTATTTGTCACCATATCGTTT
This sequence comes from Protopterus annectens, assembly GCF_019279795.1. Classification (NCBI taxonomy): domain Eukaryota; kingdom Metazoa; phylum Chordata; order Ceratodontiformes; family Protopteridae; genus Protopterus; species Protopterus annectens. The sequence goes on from NC_056743.1 coordinate 1,465,199,992, forward strand.
CAAAATTCCCAACTTTTGAGCAAATAAGATAGAATTAACCTTTCTTTCTTTAAATGTTAATGGTTTAAATAATTCAGTGAAAAGATCTAACTTATTAAAATACTTAAAATTAAATAAAGCACAAGTAATCTTTCTACAGGAAACCCATTTTAAAATTAATGATAGTTTTACTTGGAATCCAAATGAATATTTAAGAATATCCAACTCTTCATATGTCAAAAAAACTAGAGGAGTATTAACATTATGGAAGAAAAGCATTATCTCTCCTCAAATTATTGATAATTATGAGGATAAAGAAGGTCTTCTATCGATTATAATAATAAAATATAGTAATAGGATCTGGACGTTAGTTAATGCTTATTGTTTTCCTGGTATTTAAGAACAATAAAAAAACACTTAGAACTTATAATTAAAAATTCTAAGGGTAGCCTGATTCCAGGAGGGGACTTTAATTGTTTATTCGATGATTCAGAAACTACTAATAAAAAATCTATTCGTAATACCCCTATAGGGAAGAATTAAAAAAAATGGACAGATAATTTACAGTTATTTGATTTATTTTATCTTAAAAATAATAATTCTCTGGATTTTTCTCATTGTGATTTTGATACACGACTCATACTAGAATTGATAAAATGTTTATATCTCAAGATCTAAAAACAAAAATACACATCTTTACAATAATCCCGTGTCCTATTTCTGATCATAATGCACTCATTTTTCAACTACAAGCAGACTTTAAAAAAATTGTCCTACACTAAAAGAATTCCAGCCTATATTACCAAATTAAAACAGTTTAAACCTTGGTTAGATTCAGAAATAATTTTTTTCTTAGATACACACCTAAATAGTAATGTAAACATAGTAATTATCTATTATTCCTTGAAAGCTTATTTATATGGCAGAATTATTACATGGTTTAATAATAAAACAAAGGAATAGGAGTCCTAACTATCTAATTTACAGAAACAAATCATATTAATTAATAATGATAATACGAAAACTGTCTTAAATAAGAAAAAAGAAACCAAATCTTTGAATAAAAAATATAATGATATTTTAACCCACAAAACTAATTTAGCTTTAGAAAAATTAAAATTAAATTCTTTATCAGTTTCTCCAAAGTATATGCGTAACCTAGCATTGAGAATTAAAAGACACTCTATTGAAAATAATATTGTGAGTGTTTTTCATGAAGGAAGAAACAATAAAAAAGTGTCTGATATAGGAGATGTCTTAGATGCATTTAGATTTCACTTTTCAGAACAATACAAAAGCAAAAAAAAATCAATATAAAGTTTTAGATAAGGATATGGACCTTTCTAAAATAAAAAGCTTACCAGAAAACTTAATAGCTGAAATACAAAAAACAAATTTCCTTAAAAGAAATTAAAAATTTAAATAAAGCAAAAGTAATAAATCACCAGGAATAGATGGTATTATTAATGAAATTTATAAGCTTCTACCACACTCAGTAGTATCAGTTTTACATAAGGCTCTAAATGAGTCATACTTACAAGGTATAATTCCACCTTCATGGAAATATTCATTAATTACCCCTATACTAAAAGAAAATAAAGATTCTCATTTGTGTTGTTCATATAGGCCAGTTTCTCTGATCAATAATGATTATAAAATCTTAATGTCTATTCTAGTTAATAGATTCAAGAAATCATTAATGCAACTTATCACTGAAGATCAAACGGGTTTTATATATAATAGACATCATCATCTTCTTTTGGCTGTTCCCGTTAGGGGTCGCCACAGCAGATCACCTGTTTCCATTTCTTCCTGTCCTAGACATACTCAAGATAATATACAAAGAATTATAACTACCATAGATATTTTGAACAGAGAAAACCAAGAAGCTCTCATAGTTGCCCTGGATGTTGAGAAAGCGTTTGATTCACTGAATTGGGATTTTCTCTTTAAAATTCTTGAACTGTATACATTTCCTATTCAATTTATTTCTTTTATAAAACATATTTATAACAATAATTTATCCTACGTAAAATTAGGTCCATTTGTGTCTGAATCTGTTGAAATAACTAAAGGTACTAGACAAGGATGTCCAATGTCCCCAATCTTATTTGCTCTAGCAATGGAACCTTTCTCCTTGACAATACAATCTAATCCTAGAATTAAAGGATTTAATATAATTAATCAATTTGATTCTAAGATAATGTTATTTGCAGATGATATTCTACTCACTTTAAAAAATTCAAAAGAGTCTTTACAAGAATTAGATATATTAATTAAAAATATATATTGTATTTCAGGATTAAAAATTAGCAGTTCTAAATCTAAACATATAATTTTAAATAATAAAAAAAATTAATGATAACAATAATTTGAATACAGATGAAATTACTGGGAAACGGGTCTCTTCTTTAAAATATTTAGGAGTTGAAATATGTGAAAATCTTGATTTAACTTTAAATACTAATTATAATAACATTGTAAAAATATTAAAAGATCTTACAGAGAAATGGAATAATTTACATTTAAATTTTGAAGATAGATTACAATTAATTAAAATGATTTTGTTACCTAAAATAAATTATATTGCTTTATCTATTCCTATACTACCCAATAAAAATACTTTAAAAGCAATAAATAAAATTCTATTAAAATTCTTATGGCACCCAAAAAAATAGAATAGCCTTATCAAACCTTGTTAGACCATGGGAGTTAGCAGGAATACATTTCCCAGATATAGAATCATATATTAAAGCTTCTAATTTTAAAATAATTATAAACTGGATTAACCCAAACTACTCTTCAGCTTGGAAATTCTTACAGGCAGCCATTATACTAAATGAAAATAAATTAATAAAAACATTTAAAATTTAATGATCTAAGTAATAAGATTTGGTATGTGGTTTGTATTAATTTACAATACAATACTACTAAACTCACTAACCTAAACTATATAAACTCTATTTATAATACTTTTAGAAGTTTTGTTAATGATAATATTGATATTAAATTGTGGATACAGTTATTATTTCCTTTTAGAATTACAAAAAACTTCTTCAATGATATTAGTATGGATATTCTTAGTAATTGGGAAGAGAAAAAATGTACTTGTTGGTATCATTGCACAATAAATGTAGTTACCCTAGATGCACATAATTTAATCAAAAGCTTTAATTTATCTAAACCAGATTGGTTAGCTCTTAATAGTTTAATTCCATTTACTCAAGATTTATGCAGAACAATAGAAACCACTTTTTTTAATTCTATACCCAAATTCATAGCTCTTATAAATGAAGCATTACAAGAAGAATGCACTTGGGAAAATTTAACATCTAAACTTTATAAAATTATTATTAATTGCAAATCTATTCCGAATCAGAAATTTTGGGACTTTATTACTAAGGATTCTATGTTGTCTCTAACATCTGAAAATAATGCTAATCTTTTACTTTCTATTAAATTAACATCTAATTTGCAGGTTTGGAAGATTTTTTCTGGGAAATTTTTACATAGAGCTTTTTTGCACTCCTAATAAAATCGCTAAATTTAATTTCTCTAAGGAAGTAAAATGTTGGAGATGTTCAATAGTTTGTAAAGCTGATTGGTCTCATATTTGTTATGAATGCTCTCATATAAGGAAATTTTGGGAAGATATTGCTAAATTTATTCAAGCTATTTTCACTGATTCCTTTATTTTATCAAAATCTTTAATTTTTTTGAATGTAACTGATTTTACTATATTGAATAATAATAATAAATATATTCTTTGGTCAATATTGGCAGTTGCCAGAAAATGTATTACGAGAAAATGGAAATCACCTTCCATTCCAACTCTTGAAGAGTTCATGACTCTGTTGGATAAAGTAGCATCAATGGAAATACAAGCCAAAGAATTAAGAATTTTTCCCAAAAAATTGACTAATAATCCTTGGAAGAAGGTTTTATCTCTTATTAAGACAATGAATTCAGATCTACTCTCAATCAACTAATTAACTTGGATCTTATATGTCTTTCTTTATATATATATATATATATATATATATGTATATAATTTGCTATTCTCTAATATTGCTTGAGGCCTTTGTAAATTTTGTATATAGTTTACCCTATTTCATTTTTCAAATTGTAAATGTAAGTTCAAAATGCCTTTTATTTTCCTCTTTCTTGGAAAACAATAAAAAAAATTTGAGCAAAAAAAAAAAGTCAGGTTAGCCTCGTTAGCTGTGGATAATCACAAGGCCTTCTGCATCTATGTCCTAAACCTTAGACGTACTGAACTGGTGGTGAACAGTAACACTTTCACTGATCAGGGTGACATAGCAAATCTACGGGCTAATAAATTCAGCTCAAACTTCATTGGCCACTCCCCCTAGCTCCACCAGAAGAAATTCCCTGCAACATACTTCCCCCAACTATTAGCAGGGACCAGGTGCTGGTAGCACTCACTACAGCCAAGAACACCACCTCCATGGTCCTCACAACAACTCCAGCTGCCTCCTAAACAGTGAAAATCACAACCTGTCATAACAACTTGAGGCACTCTTCAGCTACAGCCTTGAAAGTGAACAGAGGACAGAAAATGCTGGAACAATAATTTCCCGCCACAAGGGCAGATCATAAACGGACCCAGGGAACTACAGAACCATCATTCTAACAAGCTTATTACACAATGCTATGGAACAAATTATCATGGGAATGATAAACAAGACATTGGTAACCTATGGACCTTGAACACATCCCAGTTTGGCTTTGTTAAGGAAAAGTTATGCCTACTTAAAGTGGTAGACTCCTATGAGAGATCACCAAGGCAATTGACAAAGGTAAAGTAGTACATACTGTGTATCTTGACCTGACCAAGGTATTCAATACAATACCCCACTCAAGCATTGTTGACAAGCTCTCTGAACTAGGCATAAATTCCTTCATAACTCACAGGACCCAAGAAAACAGGAGTGGTGAGACTACCTCCACCAAGACACCTGTCACCAGTGGAGTACCTCGGATCTCTGTGCTGTTTGGCATCCACTTCTTGAAAGTCAAGGCTAATGTTCAAGGCCTCTGGCTCACAAAGTTTGCAGATGACTGTAAACTGGGAGCTATTATAGATTCCCCTGATACACCAATATCTTGTAAGAGGGTTTACCATAGACAAATGACTAATGCCAAAGCCATGGCCTAAAACTCAATGCCAAAAATGCATTATAATGCCCTTTTGGAATCTGTCAACCCATGTTAATTGTTCCATTGGTAAAACACTCCTAAAAGTCGACCTAGTAGTAAGGGATCTGAGAACATATGTAGACAGCAATCCAGCCTTTGACCAACACATTGGTAAGATAGAAAGAAAATCTTTCTATGTTATCCAACTTGTACATAAGGGTATGACATTCAGTTCTAAGAATGTTATAGTACCACTTACTCAGCCCTTATCAAACCTACCACTGAGTACAATGCTTTCTTTGGTATGTATATAACCAGGCACTTGCAACAGTTGGAATACCCACAAAGGTTTCTTACCAGGAGAATGCAGGGCATGGATATCCTGTCTTAATATGATTGCCTAAAGGCTCTGTCTCTTTATTCAGTCTCCTACAGATTGATGAGAGGGATCTTTGCCTGGCTAACAGGGCTTCCTCAGACCATGTCCTGATGGATCTGCTGCACATGCCCCAAACTAACAACATCAGAAATAACTTGATCTGGGGATCTAAACTTCACTAGTGACATAAACAGAACATGCTGCAATGACATATGTGTGCCCCAAAACATCCCATTCTATGGAATTGGCTCCCCATTCATGTAAAACAGAGTTCATCACTGACCATATTCAAATGATATTTTAACAATTGGATAGTAAATCATAACTTTACCCCCTGGTCTGGTCCCACATCCCTTGTGGACAGAAGCCATCAATAAGAAAAGGATGATCCTAACTAAAACACTCCCCTATAAATCCTTATTTACTTCACTACTAATATGCCCTCCATATAGATGCCCATGATACTCAGGACCCAAATGGTTTTGGGGTATGCAGCTAGGCTTGTGAGGGACCAACATTTGAACCTATGGATATGCAGGGCCACCATCACGGAGGGATAGGCAAGTTCCATCAATGCCTTGGAAGAGATAAAGAGTACTGCATGTCATATTTTCTGATGGGTGAGACTGCAAGAACCATGTATGTGACTCCTTTTGTAGTTTGAATGGCAAACTGGACCATGCAGTGTCTGGTATGAAATATGTTGCAGCATTTCATCAGGGAACTGGTGGTGTATTCCTGAGGCAGAGGCTTGTGACCCCCTCGTGCCCTTGTAGGTCACACAAATGTCCCTATAGCTAGTATATGTATTGCAACCCACACCTTAGTTTCAACTGGGATGGGTTCTCCCTGATTCCCACGGGGCCTGAGGTGAGGAAGTTTCTGTCCTCCCTGTAGTGATCTACTATTTCTGTTGCATACAGTCCATTATAGGTCAAATGTGGTTTGAACACCCTACTTCTTCTAAGTTGTGATCTGGCAGTAGCAGCACCTTATATGAGAGCCTATTTCACATACAGATTTAAAATGGCTACAGCAACCCCTAATATTTATCAAAGTTTCCCTGAAGCTGTATTCCAGTACGTTTTGCATTTAATAGCTAAAGCGAGCATAACACATTTGCACTCATTTTATACATTTCTGAATCATTCTGTCATGCTTTTTTATTTCATTAGCATGACCCTTGGCTATTTAAATCCTTATAAGCATATTCTGCCACTAACCCTTGTTCTGCAGCCATCTGTGATGTGTATGGCTGTTTCGTGAATCATAAACAGTTTGATTGTCATATCTCATTATGCAAATGAGCTTAGCACAACATGTAGGTGTTCATAAATCCCAGCCATAGTGATAGCATTCAGAAAAGTAGGGAACACAGAGGCATATTACTTGTGAAAATTGCCAGATTTTCTCCCTTAAAATAACATTTGTAATATAAAATTAATGTTATGTACTTGAATCAGTTCTGAAGAAATAAGCAGTGTCATATGGTGACTAATTAGTCCATATATTATTTACAGATTCATGAATAACATAGATGTGAGATTCTGAAAAAATTGAATGCATGGCTATCACGCACACATGCCCTTGCCATGCATGAGTACCTGCTTACACACACACGCCAACACACACACACACACACACACACACACACACACACACACACACACACACACACACACACACACACAAATTGACTTATACTCTACTTTTAGAAAATGTTCTTACATACCTCTCTTTGATCTGCTGTATGTCAGCTATTCTTTTTACTAAAGAAGTAAAACCAAGACTCACTCCTCCAAGAAAAGGAAACCAGTCTGGTGGACCCCTGCCATAAACAGGCTATACAACAGAAGAAGGAAACTAGTAGAGAAAACAGCAAAATCCCAAGAAGGGAAGACATCCCTGATCGGTATCAGCAAGAAACTACGATCCCTCATAAAATCATCCAAGGCGAGCTTTGAAAGAAAAATTGCCAAGGACTACAAAGATAACCACAAGGCATTCTTTAGCTATGTCAAGAGTCTAAGTGGCAATGCTCAGATCCGCTTGGAGTTAGTGCAGAATGACACAAAATACACTGAACTGACCGATATCGCCAACATCCTGGCAGACAGGTTCAGTTGCAAACTTCACCCCCATCTCACCCCCAAAAAGACCCACAACTGTACCAGAAGAATGTAGAACCCCTGAAATCACAGACACTCAGGTTAAAACAGCCCTCTCCAAAGCCAAAAACACAGCATCAATGGGACCAGACAGTGTCCCAGGCTGCGTCCTACACAAGCTCAAAGATGAACTAACCCCTCACCTAAAACACACTGTTTAAACTCAGCCCTCCACAGGCTATGTACCCACAGAGTGGTGCACAGCAATGGTTATTCCACTCCACAAAGGTAGAGCCACAACAGACCCCAGGAACTATCGCCTTATAAGCCTGACTAGATTGGCCTGCAAGGCTATGGAGGGCATCATCATGGAACTCATTAACAGAGACATTGGGATCCTCCAAACACTGGACCCTACCCAGTTCGGCTTTGTTAAGGGCAGATCATGCCTCCTAAACATGGTGGACTTCTTTGAGACAGTTACCGAGGCTATAGATGAAGGAAAGGTTGTACACACAGCCTACCTAGACCTCGCAAAGGCCTTTGACACCATTCCCCATTCTGGTATTATAAACAAGCTCAACAGCCTGAACATAAACCCCTATGTCACAAGATGGGCTGCGAACTGGCTCATGGACAGAACCCACGTGGTGAGAGTTGCGAGAGCTAGGTCCGACTCTAAACCGGTTACAAATGGAGTTCCCCAGGGCTCAGTCCTAGGACCCCTCCTGTTTGGCATCTAATTCTCAGAGGTACAGGCAAGCACAGGAGGATATGGCTGAACAAGTTCACAGATGACTGCAAACTAGGTGCTATAATGACTCTCCATCTGGCACAGATATCCTCCAAAAGAGTCTCACTGAGACGGATACCTGGTGTCAAAATGATGGCCTCAAGATGAATGCCAAAAAGTGCATAGTCATCCCCTTTGGAAAAAACAAAGTACCCACAAACTACCACATATGTGGCAGTCCCCTAAATATGGAAGACATAATAAGGGATCTAGGGACCGAAGTAGATAGTAATCTCTCCTTTGATAATCACATTGCCAAAGTGGTTAGAAAATCCTTTGATGTGGCCCACCTAATCACAAAAGGGTTCACATCCAGATCAAAAGAGGTCATTGTGCCCCTCTACACATCACTCATCAGACCCATCATAGAGTACAATGCCCCATTTGGGATATACCTTACAAGACACCTGCAACAGCTGGAAAGACCACAGAAGTACCTCACCAAGAGGATCACTGGCCTCAAACAGATGCTCTATGCAGCTCGACTGAAGAAACTCCAGCTGTACTTGGTTGCATATTGTCTACTCAAAGGTGATCTCTGCCTGACATACAAGGTCATGTCCAACCCAGAATTGATGGACATGCTCCACCTATAGCAAACCTTATCCCCTCGAGTCACATGCTCTAGGGATCTAAACCCCACCACAACAATAACTAGGACATGCTGGTGGGATAGATTCCTGTCCCATAGACTTCCCATGCTTTGGAACAAGATTCCAATCTACATTAGGCAGAGCTCCTCACTAACACTCTTCAAGAGAAACCTTGATGAGTGAATGGGAAACAGAAAGTTTACCCTGGGAATCACTTCGGTGGCTTTGCTGGACAGAGGCACAAGGAACTAATCTAAGTGGGCAGAGAAAGCCAACACATTCTGACTAGGCTTATAAATGCCTTCAGGCAGATAGCCTAGTACCTACCTATGAACCTCTGAAGCTATGAATAGGTACCATTAGAATTGTTTGGGCTGTTTTATTAATTTTAATTTACACAACTTTCATCACATAGGCATTTTCATTTTTATTTTTTTTGTTAGAGGAAGATAAAATGAGTTTTGCTTATTTACTCATGAGGTATACAATATCTTAAATAGTTACTTTTACTGAGGAACTTGCCACAGATCATTTAGTAATTGTTTGTGATGCCTGACAAAGCTTGAATAGATTCCAAAAGACATTCCTCCGGATTTACTAATCTTCCATGCAGGACTAGTCTAGTCCTGCACGGAAGAGCCCATTTAGGAGGAGCAGGATTGCAGTGTGCCATGTATATTAATGAAGGCACACTGCCGGAGCTTCCAGGCTTACACAGAGTGTATATGAGTGCAGGGGGCGTGTCTGAGAGCAGAGCTCTCAGAATAAACATACCCCTGCAATGTTGAACAGCAGAAAGTGGAAATAAATGAGCGAGACCGCTCATAGGTATCCACATATCTCCACCAACAGTCCCCCATGTGTACGACAGCAACAGGTCATACAAATCAAAAGAAGAAACCCCTGCATTGTCCTCAAAAACTCCAAGCACATCTAACTGTAGGTGCACGTGTGTGCCCATTGCTTAGCTATGGTTAAAGCAGCTCTAAAGGCTGAAGAGGATAACAAGGAAGATATATGCAAATGAAGCATCTCAGCAATAGTGTAGTGGGCAGAGCAGTCACCTAACGAGCAGGCATTCCCAGTTCAGGTCCCACTGCAGCACAGTCTATTTTACATGGCAAAGCATGGTATAAGCAGTATTTGTATTGCAAAACCCACTAAATAACATATATTTATGAACTGGAGTACTGCAGGAAATGCACATGCGAAGAGTCAGTATCATAATGAATAAGGCAGCAGTAAGCAGGTGTAAGAACAGATAAGCAGTAGTAAGCATATGTAAGCACTGTGTTTACGCGGGGGTAAGCACTGCCTACACAGATTAAGCAAAGGAGAAGCTAACTGGGTGTAAGAAACTGTGACCAGAAGTTAGCAGTGCTTACCTCTGCACAAACCCGCTTACAACTGCGTTAAAGTGCCTTAATCACTCCGTATCCAATGGCCGGTGTTCTGCCCAGCAACAAACAAACATCTTCCTCAAGGCTGGAACCCAGGACCATGCACACCATACACAAAATGATTTACCACTAAACCATGCCAGATATGCATAATTTGTATGTTGTCAGAAACATAACTCCAGCCCAGTCATGCAACAGTACAGAGAATGTATACCTGCATCTAGATGGACGTGTGTGTGCAAATATATTACTATCTAAATGGATACAACATATCTATAGATGTAGTCACATATATATATATATATACATATATAAATATCCAGAAATATATACATATATATATATATATATATATATATATATATATATATATATATATATATACAAATATATGAACATATATACATGCAAATGTCGACATCTACACATATATATGTCAACATCTATATGTTCACATATACACAGCAAGTTACATATATGTACGCAGATATATAGCTCCGTAGGTATATACGGACATAGTTAGAAATATGTAAGCAAATATATATAGCCATAGAGGTATATATGGCCAGACATCTGTAGGTAGCAATGGTAGATTAACAGAAACATATATGCCCACATGCACTATTAATGGGTTTGAGAGGCCCCAAACAATATACTTCTCATACGAATGGGCATACCCCCCCCAGCCAAACACGTCCGCCCTGCAATACAGTACCTAGCTCATTGTATTGCAAGTGTTTCATTTGAATAGGGATTTAAATTAGCCCTCTCTTATGTTTCACATGTTAACATCACATTTCCCTCTCCCCCACCCACTAGGCAGGCCGACCAGTACAGGCCCATCCAACCCAGGCCATCCTCGATCCAAACATTCATTACCCACAGCCCCCCCCCCCCCTGCTGCACATACGCAGCAACCTTCCCTTCCCTGTTTACTGGCCCATAGCTACCACACCACCACACATTGCCCTCCCTCCACCCCCCCCCCCTCGGGACCATCCTTTATGTTGACCCAAGTATCCTAGTTCTGGCACACTCTGTAGTCCATGCATATAGCCATGGGTACCTTTGTAGCTCTGGTTTTAGACAAAAGTTGAATACGCAATTTTTGGGTTGTCCCGCAGGGGACAAATGTTTCCTGGTGCTAACAATAGATTTCACATGTGACTCTGTTTACACTAACGGTTTTATTTGTAGGTATCGCAAAGCATACATGGCACACAAGGTTGGCCAGTAAGCACACAAAACACAGTATCCAGCAATACCAGTCTACATTACAGAACATGTAGCTAAACATGTAGAGGTATGTGTGTGTGTGTGTGTGTGTATATATATATATATATATATATATATATATATATATATATATATACCCATAACTAAATAGATATATACTTCTCCCTCTCTGTAGTACATATGTATACATACATAGACATACATATATATAAATACCTAAATATAAATATATACATGTGCAGACAACCATACATCCACATGTCATTTTATATATATATATATATCTATATATATATATATATATATATATATATATATATATATATATATATATATATATATATATATATATATATATATGTGTGTGTGTGTGTGTGTGTGTATATATACACATATATATATATATATATATATATATATATCTATCTATATATATATATATATATATATATATATATATATATATGATATGTACATATGTACAACACATAAGAATGGCATATGATCATAGGCCGTGCCAACAGAGGGGCCCAATCAACATACTTGTAACATATAGCATTACCCCCCCAGCCCGACAGGGGAAACATACAAACAAACACACAAACAAACTGAACAATCCACTGCTACCCAAACCACAGGCAGGACACCACCAATGGGGGGAACAGTGTGGACCCGCCAAGTCTAATCTTGCAACAGAGACAGGAACATCCCTTGCAGGACACCCCAAAAATTTTTGATGATCGGAGTCCCATCCATGCAACAATTTAGCAAAGCAGGGCATGTATGTACTCGGACTACAAGGGTGTGGAAAGCCTGATGACCCATGGGTTGAGACAACGTATGAGATGGGTCCTGAGAAGTGGAGAGTGGACAGTGTGTAGTGGTGTGATTAGACCAGACCTGCACCCAGAGTAAGGATGACTGCTGTAGAGGAGGGGCGGGGGGAATATGGGTATGAAATTATGGGCCGAGGCGTGCAGGTGTTGGCTGGAGCGGTTCTTGTTGGAATGCCCTGGGGATGTAAGCAATAGTGTGAATTGGGCAGAGCTGCCGCCTAATGACCAGCCATTCCCGGTATGAGTCCCACTGCAGCACAGTCTATTTTACATGGCAAAGTATGGTATAACCAGATGTGTTGTTGCAAAACCCACTACATAACACTAAAGAAGACATGGTCGCAACACCCCACTATAGGCATGTAAGCCAATCTAATTGGCATTACAAGTTATTATTGCAGTCCTCACCCCCACCCAGGGGTGTGAGTGTCCAAATCAACCTCCAAATGCAGTGTATATGCACAGCTGTTGCTGTAGATGAAACGGTCAGCTGTGGACCTTCCCTTCAGCCTTCCTGCACATCCCTGGATAATTCCCCTACTATCTCTCCCTCTTTGTGCCCCATGAACACCACTTACCTATCAACCCCTTTGTCATTTCTATTAATGTTTAAAGTTACAAGTAGGAGACACCCTCTTCCCCAACTATATTGGCAGAATCTGGAACCTCTTACCCACATGTATTACCTCAGCTATCCCACAGGACACATGTAAATAACACATGAAGGAACACCAAAAGTACACTTGGATCAGCACATGCTCATCACCTGGTGAAACCCCCCCCCCAACTTACACTCTATACCCCTACATCAACTAGTGAAACCGACACCTCTTGTCCTGCCTTGCATACAAATCCCAACATCCATCAAACCTTCCCTATTGCTCCCCTACCAATCATTCCAACGGCCTGCTATACAGTTACAATGCCCTCCCTCTACCTACCTACCTACCTACCCCTTCACTATTCTCTTCTACTCTACCACCCAGGTATGGCATAACTAAACCTACCCCGAATACCTGAGTGTAACCTACCCAGAACTGTTAAACTGGTATCTAACTTCACCTTGAACTGACCTTTGTCAACAGTCATACCTGACATGTAAATGTGACCTAAGCATGTATAATGCAGACATGTTAACGTAAACTAAACATTAAGAATGTGGTATATAGCTATGCTAAGTCTGTTACTCTCTATGAATGTGAACACCTCAGTATTACTTGTAATGAGTAGCTGGGGTTTACTGTGGAGCTCTATTCCCCAGGCCACTGCTGAAAATGAACAAGCATCCAGTCGGATTGTCCCGGTTAACAAATGTAAACTAAATACATGAAGTTTTGCAAGGGTATGTGGGAGCAAGCGGGTTTAAGCCTGTTTGGGCAGTGGTAAGCAATGCCCACACTGGTTAAGTAATGTAGAAGCTAACTCAGTGTAAGATGCTGCAACCGAAGGTCAGCAATGCTGAGCTTCACGCAAACCAGTGCATACACACCTACAATTGCTCTACAGTGCCTTAATCCCTTTGTAGCCAACAGCTCTCATCATGCCCATTAGCAAAATGATCTGCACTCCCAGGTTGCAACACCCCGACCTGCACACTGTAGTCTAAGTGAGTTACCACTAAGCCATGGCAGATACACATTCAGCTGCTGTGATCACAAACATATCCAGCACAGTCATTCAAAAGTATAGGAAATGTATGTAAGTATGTAGATTAATACCAGCAAACATGTGTACATTGCTCAATCACAGTATTTCGAGCAGTCTATGTGTATCAAAGAACAGTGCCTGTCCAGTCATATTGTGAGAACAGTAGTCTTGCATAATACCGAAGAGAATAATGAAAAATGGTGCACACCGTGGGGGCGTTTGGGCGTGCTTCATGCACAGAATGTCACACCTGGGGCGTCAGTTCCGCGGAACCGGGAGATGAGACTGGCCAGGTGTGTGAGCAAACCACTGCTTCTCAAACCCCTGGCAGGATGCTACCAGTGGGAGAAACAGTGTAGACCAGCTAAGTCTACTCATGACACAACAACAGCATCCGCCTAACGAGCACGTATTCCCGGTTCGAGTCCTACTGTAGCACATTCTATTTTCCATGTGAAATCTGTATATGAACATTGTTTTGCTGTATAACCTACTAAATAACATTTAAATGTGAACTGGAGTACTGCATTAAATGCACATGTGAAGTGTCAGTGTCATAATAAATAAGGCACTAGTAAGCAGGTGTAAGCACAAATAAGCAGTAGTAAGCATAGAAAAGCACTAGAAAGCATGTTTAAGTGTTTGTTTGAGAAACACAAATGGATGTAGCCATGTACTGATAGCACGCAACAGGCAGATTGTCAATGATATATGTAAGACAAGACCTGTGTGGTGCACAGACAAAACCAAACAGACAATCCACTGGCCATCATGTGGATAGGCCCACAGTTGAGAGCTATGCAGACAGACTGCATTCCATCCTAATCTCCTATGTACACACAAACACTGCAAGACCAGCAATATACAATGCACATAACAACACTACTCTCTCTGTCTGTAGGTCTGGAACCTCATACAAATGTGTAGTTGGCCTGTGTCTGCAAGTCCTGCTGTAAGACGTATTGCAACCTGCTGTCTGTAACACTGCTGCTTAAATACAGGAAGGATGTCCTCCATACTGGAAAGTTTAAGGGACAATGCCCACATGAGTCAGTATTTTATAGTACTGGGTTGCCATGACAGTGATTGTCTGAAGTACTACACAGCAGGCTGCATGCAGTTAGCAAATGTTGCACACTGATTGGTGCAGAGCCCATCACCTGATCATGTGCATCACCTACAGAAGCCATGCTGCAATCCATTCAAACCAGCTCAATCACTCTAGTGGAGAGAGAGAGAGAGAGAGAGAGAGAGAAAGACAGACAGACAGACAGACACACACACACACACACACACACACACAGAAAAAAATGCAAACAACAGAAAGGTGTCAAGGCCGTCAGAAAAAAAAGGTATGTAAAACATAAATGTATGTAATTGAATGTAGTATGTGGTATAGAATAATAGGCTATATGATGTGGAATGATTTATATGTGCAATCTGTAGTTGTCCATGTAATGATGTTCTGCTGAACAACTGCTCTGGACAATACTGTTTGTCCCTGTAGGCAGTGGAACATACCCACAAGCTGTGCAGATCAGCAATGAATGACAAATATCATCATCTTCTTTCGGCTGTTCCCATTAGGGGTCGCCACAGTGGATCACCTGTTTCCATTTCTTCCTGTTCTCTGCATCTTGCTTTGTTACACCAACCACCTGCATGTCCTCTCTCACCACATCCATAAACCTTATCTTAGGCCTTCCTCTTTTCCTGTTATCTGGTAGCTTCATCCTTAGCATCTTTTTCCCAATATACACATCATCCCTCCTCAGCACATGTCCAAACCAATGTAATCTTGCCTCTTTGGCTTTGTCTCCAAACCTTCCAACCTGGGCTGACCCTCTAATATACTTACTCCTAATCCTGTCCACCCTTGTCACACCCAGTGCAAATCTTAACATCTTTAACTCTGCCACATCCACTCCTGCCTTTTTGTCAATACCACTGTCTCCAACCCATATAACATAGCTGGTCTCACTGCCCTCTTGTAGACCTTCCCTTTCACTCTTACAGGTACCCGTCTGTCACAAATCACTCCTGACACCCTTATCCACCCACTCCATCCTGCCTGTACTCTCTTCTTCACCTCTCTTCCACACTCACAGTTACTCTGAACTATTGACCCCAAGTATTTAAACTCATCCACCTTCGCCACCTCTACTCCTTGCATCCTCACCATTCTTCTATCCTCCCTCTCATTCACACACATAGATACTGTCTTAGTCCTGCTGACCTTCATTCCTCTTCTCTCTAGAGCATATCTCCACCTCTCCAGGGTCTCCTCCACCTGTTCCCTACTCTCACTACAGATCACAATGTCATCTGCAAACATCATAGTCCATGGGGACTTCTGTCTGATTTCGTCTGTCAACCTGTCCATCACCATTGCAAATAAGAAAGGGCTCAGAGCTGATCCTTGATGTAACCCCACCTCCACCATAAACGCATCTGTCACGCCCACTGCAGACCTCACCGCTGTCACACTACCCTTGTACATATCCTGTACCATTCTTACATACTTCTCTGACACTCCTGACTTCCTCATACAATACTACAACTCCTCTCTAGGCACCCTGTCATATGCTTTCTCTAAGTCTACAAAAACACAATGCAACTCCTTCTGACATTCTCTGTACTTCTCCATCAACACTCTCAGAGCAAACATCGCATCTGTAGTGCTCTTTCCCAGCATGAAACCATACTGCTGTTCACTAATCATCACATCCCTTCTTAACCTAGCTTCCACTACTCTTTCCCATAACTTCATGCTGTGACTGATCAATTTAATCCCTCTGAAGTTACTACAGCTCTGCACATCACTCTTGTTCTTAAAAATCGGTACCAAAACACTTTTTCTCCATTCCTCAGGCATCCTCTCACTTTCTAAGATTTCATTAAACAATCTGGTTAAAAACTCCAATGCCATTTCACCTAAACACCTCCATGCTTCCACAGGTATGTCATCTGGGCAAACAGCTTTTCCATTTGTAAGCCATAATATCTGTGTTTGGCATGGTAGTGTGGGCAATAGCTGGTGGTGGACGTACTGCTGTCATGATAGACATATGGGTGTCAGAGCACACCACTTGAAGGACAGTCATGTTAATGTGTAATGTAGCATGCACAAATGCCATAGGTGTATAACAGGCTTACCAGCAATCCCTCACCATATATACCACCATAATGTTAGTCTATGTTTACATGTGACACCTGTCTGTGTTGCAGCAAGGCAGAACAGTGCAGCTGTGAATGAAAGACAGTTACAGAATGTGGACCAGATGTCTGTATGCACCCCGTATATAGATAAATATCTGCGTGATATATAATGAGAATTGTATGTCTACAGATACACAGACACTCATATAGATATAGGTATATCAACAACCCACAAGATATATCTACACACACACACACACATATATATATATATATATATATATATATATATATATATATATATATATATATATATATATTTACACATACATAAATGGGTTCCCTTCAGAAGCTCGAAATACTGAAATCTCGAATTTCAGTATTTCGAGCCCAAGAAGCCAAATCCACATAATAGCGAAAGTTTCAAAGAGCGAAATTCAAAACCTCGAATACTGGAGGTTTTGAATTTCACGCTTCTAAAGTTCTGCTATGGTCATGTATTCAGGTAAGTGTGCATGTGTGTGTGTGTGCGTGTGTGTGTGTGTGTGTGTGTGTGTGTGTGTGTGTGTGTGTGTGTGTGTGTGTGTGTGTGTGTGTGTGTGTGTGTGTGTGGGGTTTGGGTAGGGGCTGTGGTGTGTGTCAGTGTGTTTTGTTGCTGTGATGTGTGTGTGCAAAGAGAAAGTAGCTTGTGTGGTGATGTTTTGTGTGTTTGTATGTAGTGCAACCTTGGAGTGAGAATATTTGAGTAGGGGGTGTGGGAGGTGCAGCTCCCCACATGGGGGGGTGCAGGGGGTTCTCCCCCTGCTTTCATGTAGTAGAGTGATTGTGTGTGTTTGTGTGGTAGATGGTGTGTGTGTGGCTGTAGTAAAACCACAAAATTCAAAACTTCTGGTATTCCAGGTTTTGAATTTTGCGTTTTTTACTTTTTGTTGTTTTGTGGATTCAACTTTTTGGGCTCGAGATACTGAAATTCAAGATTTCAGTATTTCAAGCTTCTGAAGTGAATCTATATATATATACATACATATATATATATATATATATATATATATATATATATATATATATATATGTATAGTGGCACTGACAATGGCATGCAGGTGAAATAGTCTATAACAGGCCAGCAAGGATAATGCCCCCACAGGGAACATGGCTACAAACATATAGCACAAAGGATGGTACAAACACATAGCACAAAGCCTGGTACAATATAACATATGTCCCAAAGGTAGGTAAGCAGCCGACATACCAATTGCATTCTGTGAATGGTTTGTTGTAGGTGATATGGTAGAAGGAGACAGAGATGTGTATTAAGAACTATGGTAACCCTACTGCATGAGTTACTCAGACCTGTTTCCATCTTTATGTCTTCCAGGGAAAATTGCCCACACCCGATTGCCAGCTTTCCGTGCTGTCGAAACCGATGTCATCGTAGAACATATGGTACAGCACTATGAACTGCTGCTTGGACGGACAGCCCATGATCAGCAGGAGAGGACCATCGTGTGGAATGATCTAGTCCACAGGATCAATGATGTCGGACTGCAGAGCCGCAGCTATGAGCAGGTCCGGCATCATTGCACTGACTGCTTCACCATGTACATCAGCGTGCAGCTGCCGTACAGGGGGACCACCTCACAACAGGGGGAGGCAAGCCACCCATCCACCCCTCATCCATGTGGAGGAGCTTCTCAGCAGACTTGTGACACCTGCCCTCCTGCAGCACCAACAACTGGCAAGGCGCATTGTTGAGGTGAGTACCACCGACACACCAGCTCAGGACCGTGCAGGTAAGGCTCCAGGGCACATCAGAGCACCACTCTTGTGTATGCATCCACATCTGTACAGGTACATCATGCAAATCTGAGATGTCATATACATAGTCTGTTGCTGTGTAGTAGTAATAAACAGTCATGCATAAGCTGTATTATTGTGGAATTCTACTATTGATGTAACGTAATACTGCACTCACCCTTTACGAGTGCCACAGCTGTGGCCACTGACATCAACTGTCTCACACCCTTATGTAGGTCCCTCCATGATACCACCGCAGCAGCAGCCTGTAGCCGGTGAGTATGGTTCATTCATGACAATACACTGGGCATGTAATAGCTATGGGATATTACATGCACACATCTAACACTCTTACCCATACTGTATGCTGTACATGTTCACGTTTTGTTGCTGTGGAATGCACTGCATCACAGTAGAGACCATGCTGGGGTATTGGAAGGGTACAACAGACACATGCAAGATAACTAACATCCTGTCATTGTGAAATGTGTCCACAGGGATGAGAAGTAAGGCAGGACGCATAGCCTGCAGTAGGGACATGTGTGAAACAACACCCACATGGCTCTATCTGCACACAATCAGGTTAAGTAACCATGGCAGATGTAACCCTAACCCCACAGCAATAGTGATAGCAGTGTGTGCACTCCAAGGGATGTGCACATGAGTAGACCTTGCAACCATGCAGAGTTCTGGGACATGTGTAGGGCACCCCCATAGCCATGGTAAGGTCTGGTGGTTGTCAGTATAATAGTCTTGTACTGGTCATACATGCACTGCTGATGTTGTGATCTGTAAAGCAGACATCAGACATTCACAAATTATATCTGTTCACATATCATCTCAGGTATGAGTTGCTCAAACACATAGGGGCTGTGAGCATTGGAGCTGACATAACTGACACAGTACTACATATGCAGTAATGGTTTGTACACCTGTGAGGTATGGGGCACAGTACAAGGCAGTGTGCAGAGCAGGTCCACAGCAACACTTTGTACATGGGTGCAGTGTTAACAAGGGAAAGGGCCATCACCTACCAATACAGCCCATGCATCACACACATGTTTACTGGCGCTAGCATGACATCACTACAGTTGCACTGCATGTTGTTGAGCACCATATCTAATGCATGCTGACAGAAGGGTAATGGGAGGACTGTCTGTACAAAAGTTGTGCAAGCCCACATGTAGGTGTATGTGTGGGGGGGGGGTGAGTGTGTGTTGATTGTGTCTGTAAGTGCAATCTGGTGGAGTGGAGTGTGGTTGATGCATGTCAGATGTTTGTGTACATGTGTGTCTGTTTGTGTGGGTGTCAATGTATGCACAGGCGATAGTGGGATTGATCACATGGCAGTACTTGTGCTGTACATGTACATGGAGTGACACATGAGACACCAGGACAACCTGTCTGATATGTGAACACAGGACAGGTGATAGCATAACAAGGTCTGTAGCATGGAACATGCATTGGGAGGGAAAGTACATACCAGGTATACACATCATATTGCCAGCAACAAATAGAAAACCAGCTGCCCACATATGCAGCACTACTAATGCAATGGGGAATTACCAGAGCACATCAGTGAGTGTATCCAGATATTACTGTTGTCCGCATGATGGGTTGATTGTGCAGCAGAGGTGGCATGGACTGAGCAAGACTGTAGACTGAGACTCCAGTGTGTGACATATGTAGTGAATGTAGCAGCCCCAATCATATAGGGGCCATGTACACCATGACTGGACATACACAGGGTAATACTGGATGACAGTAGTGAGGCCATGTACATCCTACTCCACCCAAGTCATAGGTTCATAGGTTCATAGGTTAGTACTAAGCTAACTGTTCTTGCGAGCCATTGTAAGCCTAGCCAATTATCCCTTGTGAGACTCAAATCCTGCACCTTGTGTTTGTAAGGCAAACACCTTAACCATTAGGCCACCCTCCCACAAGGAGTAACAGGTCATGTGTTGTGATCACACATGTAGGCATGGAGAGGAATGATATGTTAATAGGTAGTATTAATGAATGTATGTTAGCAAGTGTCATGCAGGATGGGGAACATATGTAACTGAATGTAGGATTGTCTATAAACCCAGAGGAAGGGAGGTAGTAAGGTGGACTGTCGGTGTGTGTGGGTGTAATTGTGTGCATGTATGTGTGTGTGTGTGTGTGTGTGTGTGTGTGTGTGTGTGTGTGTGTGGGTGTGTGTGGGTGTGTGTGTGTGTGTGTGTGTGTGTGTGTGTGTGTGTGTGTGTGTGTGTAAATGTGTGTACTGTTATGCGATGTTATACAGGTCTTAAAGTGTGTGTTTGTTTCCCCCACAGGTGACGAAGTGGGTCAGGGTCCCTCCTGCATGCAAACTGAGCTAGGTGTCTGTACAGACATAGATGATGGTGATGACGGTACTGATGAGACACTGGTGGGGTTGTTAGAGGCCGACACTGCGCCATCATTTGTCATCACCCTCCTAGCCACCCTAAGCCTGCACACAGTTACAGTGCCCCTACAAACCCCATCAGAAGTGGCCATAGCAGAGGGACAGTTGGGGGTTGGTGCTAGTGACCAGGAAAGTGTGGTGTCCATGCCAACTGTGTCGGGTCACAGTCGGTATAGCCAGATGTCTGGCAGGGCACCACATTGGCAGATGTACCTTGGTGCTCATGGAAGGACCACTGGTCATCATGCCCCTGGCAGAGGTGCCACAACTGGTACCACCAGGAGCATGTTTCAGGCCATAATGGAGGCACAGGCATGTATGGAAATTTATACCAGACAGGGACTGAGGCTGCAGAGGGCTGCTTTCTCATCTGTAAGTGGCAACCTCCATGAACTTGCAGCTACCCTCTGTGAACAGACCAAGATCATAGATAGACAGTGGGATGAAATGGTAGGCCTCCTCGACCGTGGTATATCCGTGCTTGAATGCATGGTGGGAGTGGTGCGACAGCTGCATGGACATAGGCCAGAAACACCAGCAGCTGGCAGTCAACGTGGACGAGCCAGGATGCCAAGCCACTCCCGTAGTCGCAGTACCAGCCCCAGCACACCACTGGTGATGCTGTCCACACCACACCACACCACAGCAGGTCTTGTGCACATGGCCCTGGACAGTCCCAGGTGGGATCTGGTTCCAGCGGACATCTGTCATTATCAGGGGAGAGTAGCACCTCAAGGTCTGTACCCACACATGCCCATGGAACACCTGGCAGGCACAGCGTGTCCGTGGCCAGAGGCAGTGACCTACACACCCTGCCAGGTATGGTCTGCAGCTGTCCAACAACACCCATATAGGGCAGCCACATGGCAGAACTGTGTGCATGCATACCCGCACACTATGCAACCACACCTAGGGTGATCCCATACCGACACACACCACATCACTACGCCCCAATCAATGAACTAAACCCCTCACCCACACACATGGTGAGACATGCATGGGCCACCCTCGGCTTCTGGCAAACCAGCAACACAACTTGTGCATATGATGATACCTGTGCCACGTTCCTGTCATCCATAACACTGATGCAGGGACAGGCTAATATGATTCTGATGCACACAGTGACGTAATAGAGTACTGCAATGCACTACAGTGTAAAATGTTGTCAGAAGTAATGTGTAATGCATAATGTCAGGTAGTGTAGCCATGCAGCTATGATGCATTTCAGCTGTTAGTAACACTGATTGTTATCTCCATAATGTTATCCATTTGTGTTGTAGGTGTACATGTGTCAGCAGGAGGATGGTCTGCAGTCATATTCTACAAGGGTATGGCACTGTGGTGACACCATGGCTGTAACATATCTGATGTACAATTGCACACATGTCACATGTTTGTATAACAGTTATTGCCTGTGCCACATTGACAGGCAGACTGCTGGTACATGTATCATCTGCACCCTTATGTCAACCCATCCACATACGCACACATCCTTACTTGGCAACACTGTGATTAGATCGCTACCTAGGTATGTAGTGCTACTGAACTGTGTGGCTTTCATTGCACACACGACACCACATTTTGGGTGAGGTGTGTACCAGGTCACATGTTACATGCAGAACATACACAGACATGTAAATTATGGTAATGGGGGATTTAATGTTTGTATTTGGAGATTACATAGTGTGTCATACCATCATATACACATTGACTGGCACATAACAGGCAGACACACATCTTAGAGACCTGGGTGTATTGTTGCTAACTAACTAGTCCATGTGTCCAATGTGTTACAGGTAGGCTGCACACAGCACATGTGTAACTGGGCTGTATCCTGTTATCCGTTACCTGTATGGGTGATGGTGATAGTGGGCACCAGAGAGTGGTACGTGGGACATATACTGGGTACACAGCACCCACATCTCCCAATGGATATTGTACACACTGGAACCCATCTTGATACTCTGACATACCCACTATCACACATTGCCAATGACAGCAATACAACCCATTGCATATCACGACAGTGGTACCACAGGGGATATGCATGTAATGCACATGCCACAGGCAAAGTAGGGTGTTGCATTGGATGCCACACCTATGGGTGGCGACAACACTATCTGTACTACTGCGTGGTAATGTGTAGTGTAATAGGAGTATGTGGCCTCAGAATGGTGTATCCTACAGATATGCAGACATGCACACATACACACACATGGCAGACCTCAATGGGATTCCCATGCCTATCGACCCATTTGTACAACACTGTTGTGCTGGTACTGCAAGGCACATGTAGCTGTTAGGGAGAGGAGTGTAACAGGCTACATGGCATGTCCAATACAGCAATGGCCACATCTGACTATGGCAATGGGAGTGAAGGTGGTTGTGAAGGCTGTCATGGAATTTTCAACTACAAGTGTGCTAACACACAAACAATGCTATCCTCAGTAATGCATATGTATATGTGTCAATACTGTGGTGCATTGCTGCAGGTGGTTATAACTGTGTACCTGGCTATTGTCCATGGAGGGACTGGATGTGTAGGGGGTGTGTTTACATTGGCATCATGCCACCTGCCATGTCCCAGCAGGCAATCTATTGACAGACACCATGTTAGTGACTGGCAGGGTGAGAGTGACATGCATCAGCCAATTCTCTGGGTGCCTTCTGCACATGGCCACCAAAGTGATCTAGCTGACATGTATGCAATATCTATTACAACACATGATTAGTGTCTGTGATGGAGACCTATACCCAAGCATGTTTAGTTAACTGTGGTAGTGTAGTGTAGGTATCTTTGGCATGTGGCCCATACAGGGTGATGTCTCCTATATGTGACAGGTAGTACACAGCTGGCCACACATGTTGGTGTCAATCAAGCATAGGTTGTCTGTACGTATACCAACTGGAGATCTGCCATCTGCACATCTGTAGAGGGACTGATAGGCACCAGTTTGGTGAGTAGCTATGCAGTAGGATGAATGTGTCAACAGATGTATGTTTGGCAACAATAAGTACGCCATTACTACATGTTGTAAGCCATCACTAATATGTGCTGTACAGACGGTACTCTACAGTTACATTCCACATGTCTGATTATTATCCAGTAGGGATATATATGGTGACACAGCCCACACACCAGGAACACGACAGTGAGCCCTCAGAGTTCAGCTATGCCCACAGGTGTGCTTGTTGTCAGTAGTAATGTTAACACTCCACCCTTCCCTGGGACAGCACTGTCGACAGTAGTAATGCCATGCTAGACTGCATGCCAGTGTGACAGCACTTACCCTGGGTTGCTACCCCTGCATGTCACACATTCACATGGATAACAGTGCTGTGCAGGCCTCATATACTTGTGTGTCCCAGACATGACATTCAATACCCTTTGCTACTGTAATGACAGCACATAGACACATGTACTGTAAATGGCAGTTCATACAAATATTACAGATGTCTTTTTCCAGGGTTTGACATAGCCTTGTATGTTATGCAGAGATAGCCTCTGTGTAGACAATATGCCACAGAGTATAACTGGAGGATATCTAGATGGTCAGCATAGGCCATCTGTTTGATGCCTGTGATTCTCATAGTGAGGTATTTCAACTGCCTCCCCAGCTGTCGCAGCTGTCTTGCGAGGTACATACCAAACAGGGCATTGTACTCTATACAGGGTGTAATGAATGATGAGTACAGTGGGACAATTAGTCCCTTTTTTCTGGATGTAAAGCCCTCAGTGATGAGGTGTGCCACATAGAAGGATTTTCTTACTGTTGTGGCTATGTAGTTAATGAAGGTGAGACCACTGTCCATCTGTGTCCCTATGTTGGTCAGCACACTTTCGGTGTTTAGCGTACTGCCACCTATGTGGTAATTCATGGGTACATGGTATGTCCAGCGGGGATAACTATACATTACTTGGCATTAAGCTTGAGCCCATGTCTCTGGCACCAAGCATCTGTTTCTGTAAAGCCATGTTGTGGAATATCCACATCATTTGGGGATGCAATAATGGCTCCCAGTTTGCAGTCATCTGTTAACTTTGTTAGCCAGAGTTCCATAGTGTTGGCCTGTACTTCAGGGAAGTAGATGCCAAACAAGAGCTGTGCCAGGACCGACCCTGACATACTCCAATTGTCAATTGTCTGGAGCAGGGATTGGACATGGCTAAGTTTACAGTCTAGATTCCGTTGGTAAATCAGCTGGCAACCCATCGTGTGACACAGGTGTTTATGGCCAGCTTCATATGTTTACCTATGTCTCTAGAGTGGGCGATGTTGTCGACAGTCTTGGCAAAGACCAGATAGGCTGTGTGCACCACCTTACCCTCCTCCACAGCTCCGGAGACTGAATCAAAGTAGTCAATTAGGTCCAGGAGACAAGATCAGCCCTGCACGAGCCCAACCAGGGTGGGATCCAGTGTTTGCTGGTTGCCAATGTCTTTGTTAATAAGTCACATGTTAATGCATTCCATGCCCTTGCAGATCAGGCTTGTCAGACTGATGTGATGGTAGTTCCCAGGATCCAAGGTGGATTCCCCCTTGTGGAGTGTGATAACTGTATCTGTGCACCACTCAGTGGGCTAAAAGCCTGAGGTGAGGCTATGATTACACATGGCACTTAGGTAAGATGCAGGGTTATTTAGTAGTTCATGTACTACTCAGCCCAGGATGTCATCTGGTCCCATGGATGCTGTATTCCTAGCAGTGGATATGGTGGTTTCCAACTGTGTGGCCATGATTACTGGAATTTAGCAACCTTTTGTTACTGAGATGGGCCCTTTGGGGGTGTGGGGGGGGGGCTGAATGTGGCACTAAATTGGTCTGCCTGGATATTGGAACACTCCTTTGAATCAGTATATTTAATGCCAATCTGTTGTAGTACAGAGCAGTTCTGAGCATTGCCATATAGATCCTGGACATAACTATAGAATGCCTTGTGGTTGTCTTTAGAATCTATGGCAATTATATTTATGTAACAAGCTGTGGCAGATTTCAAGGGATAGCAGCTTCTTACTGAGGCTGATAAGGGAGCAGTTTGTGTTTTGGGATTATCCTTTTAACTGCAACAGTGTCTTCCTTCTGTTGTATAGTTTGTTCATGGCAGTGGAGCACAAGATTGGCTTCCTTGTTTGGAGGACAGTGTTTCGGTTCTATTTGGGATGGCAAAATTCATGCACAAGTGGATGTGCCCATACAGTGCCTTAGTGTAGGTTTCACCAGTTGCACTTTCAGCTCCCATCTCCATGGGTGTCATGAGGTTTGTCACTTCTGACTTGAGTAGCATGGCTTTGGCTTTGCAGAGGGTATTTATGGAGGATCCTTACTGGTGGGTGGGGGTGGGATGTGGATGTCAATGGTGATTACCTTATGGTCAGACCTGACCTATGAGGGGTGACCACTGGTGTGGAGCATCTGACTCCCATTTAAGTAATGACCAGGTCTAGGATATTGGAGACCCTGGTTGGACAATGGATTAGTTGATCCAGGGGGGTTGGAATGTATGAGTTCCAGGAACCTTTGATAAAGGGTGGTGGCACACAAGTTGTTTTCCCTGTTAATGGCAGAGTATTTGGAATCACCCAGTATTATGGTGTTTTGTTGTATCTTAATATCGTCCAGTATGTTTATGATGGTGTAGTGAGAACCTTGGACCATGGAGGGGGATCAGTAGCCAGCTGCAATTTGGATTGCAGTCTTACCTAGAGTTACTTGCATCTGGTGATTCTCAGATACATTGTATTGGACACTAGGCTGGAGGTGCGAATGACCTTGGTGAATATGGACACTCCTCCGTCTGTAGTGTTGTGGTCTTGGTTTGTTGCCCAACATGTGTGATAAGGGTTGTAGGCAGGTATTACAGGTGTGGTCTCTGGAGAGTTGAAGTAGCTGTGGCTCAAGAGGGTACCTTTTTAGGTTTAGACTACTAGCATTGAGTCGCATTACCATCAATTTTGCATGCTTGTATCTGTTACCATAGTGGTTTTGTCCTTTGAACCTTGCCTAGATAAGGCACTATGGGGGTGCCAAGAGCTGTAGCCAGTAACCTGAATCCCAGGGGCAACACGTGCAGACTATCTCTGCCACAGCATCGTGGTTTATACATCATGTCATCCCAGGCAGACAGATACTGGATCCCGTTTCAATGACATCAGACAGCCACTTGTTGAAGTCATTGCTGTGTATATGTATATATGTGAGTATTTATATGTATATATGTACATATATATCCCCATATATGTATGTGGATATGTATATGGTCATATATGTATGCGGATATGTATATGTATTTATATCTACATAGATATGTGGATATATGTACACACATATTTGTTTACCATATGTCCAGGACATGGAGTAGAGTCCTACCTCAGTAGCAATAGTCCTAACACTGTAGTGCAAGGGGATGTCATGGATGTATTGCTGGTATATATGTAGACTGTTGCCACTGTCATAGGGGTGTCTTAACAGACATGTTGGGTGTGGGAGGTCACTTCTGCTGTAGACATGTGCACCATTGCTTATTGACAGACATCCTAGAGGCAGCATAGTACGGACCCACTGCTAGCACAGTAATGATCCTGTAGACTACAGCAGGGATATGACCACTATATGTGGACAGTATGGCACTCTGTGGTCAGTCCAGAAGTGTACACATGTCCTCTTCATGTGAGACATGTGGACCATGCCTCCCAATGTGGATGTTACTAGTCATGTACATGGGTGTATCATGACAATACTGGGGTACATATGCCCACACAGTGTATGCACGCACACGTGCCAGTCTGTCCAGACACATAATACCTGGTGCTGCTGAGTTCACATGTCCACATACTACCCAGTAGAGAATGACATACATCTGTACAGCATACCACTGCTTTGCCAGAAATACACAACAGTTATGCTGACCTGGCAGCAGTATGTCCTGCAAATAACTGGACATAGCACACTAGATATTTACAGTAGGCTGCTAGGCATGTCACAAAGTACTGGGAAAACTACAAGCAGACTGCCAACACTGGAATACATATTGTATGGGGGAATACACATGTACCTGTGATTATAGCAAGCTCGACACACAGGTCACAGCAGAGTGTAGCAGACACCTGTGAGACAATGCATACCCACATTCAATGTCAATGCAGCCACAGCCACATATGATACACGTTATAGCTTAATATGACACTGTAACGACTGTCTGATAGATGCCACCCTCATATGTGCCACTCACACACTAACCCTCCATACACTGGTCATGGCACAGTGTGGTCTGATGGCTGTCTGTAGTATGGGACACGTGAGTGTCTGACCCTACAGACACATGAGCCTTTAGGGTACCATACACTGGAGCAGCATGTAACATCAGATAGAACAGGACCGAGAACAAAGGCATCTACCACAGTCTGTACAGAGCCCATGTTTCGTAAGTGCAATACACATACAGTCATCAATCATCCTAACCCAGAGGTCTACAACCTGCGGATCTGGAGCCACATGTGTCTCTTCAACCCTGCTGTAGTGGCTCCTTGTACCTCTGAGAATTAATGGACACACTACCGCACAACACACACACACACACACACACACACACACACACACACACACACACACACACACACACACACACACACAGACCCAGCAATTCCAACACTGGAACACAATTATGGATATATGTTAGGTATTGTTCTTATGCACTTAGTTATATTATATTTAGTATAACTATAGATGAAACTGTATATGCTCTGCTATCTTCATTGTAGGAGTCAGATAGCTGTTGTGCCTCCCAATGAAATTAGTTCGGTAGGTGAGGGGTCGGGAATGGCTCTTTGGATAGTGAAGGCCACAGACCCCTGCCATAAATACACAGACCACAGTACTATGCACACAAACACAGAATGTCCAGGTAATGTCCTTCGAAACAACCTCTAC
>NC_056743.1:1465231937-1465301590 GCF_019279795.1 Protopterus annectens
GACAACCATATGCAACTGTGAAACAGTTACAGTAATACAGTAGTCTGGAAAGTTTTACAACTGTTGCTGTCCAGGCCAAGCCCTTCAAATTGGTACAATAGTGAAGACAAACTGGGCCACAGGATACCAAACAATCAACAGTATGCAATGCAGGTGTATAGTTAAGCAGCCTCTATCTACACATTGTACAAGCTCAGTAGGTGGCAAAGACGTCATGTGACCACATGGGTTGTAACTGCTACATAACAAGGCATAACTGCCACTATCATGAGCACACCGACAAACAGAACAGTCTGGCAGGGGGCAGTAGGCTTGCATTAACCAAATTCATGTCAGTAATGTAAATATAGGTGAAGTATATGGTACTGTACATCCAGATACCTTAAGGCAGCTCACCCCTGATACCCCCACATTTTGTAACAGCCTAGGTCATTTATGGTGCTTCCCCCAGACTCAATAATACAGGGTCATATACCACTGTTACATACACTTGCCTCTGGAGTGCATATGGGCACACATGTATTGTGTAGGTGATGCCCACACATATATGGCTCCAGCCTCACCATATGTGTGGGGGATACAACTGCAGTGGACTGATGGCAGCAATGGCAATGTGATATACTCACAGCCCACTACAGAACAACCACTGGCAGCATGACATATGTGCAAAGCTTGGTATGTAGGTGGAGGACAGAGGCTGGAATACGGGCACATATGTAGACAACTGTTGCCATACACTAAGCAAGGTGCGAGTGTTACAGGATAGTCTGCAACATACCCTTAGTCAGGGAATTGAGGTTAGAAACAGAAATGGATGTAACCATGCACTGATAGCACTCAACACACACACACACACACACACACACACACTGCCAGTGTAATATCTGACACAGGACCTGTGTGTTGGACAGACAAGACATGATAGGCATAGCTCTGGCCAGCAAGAGGATAGGCCCAAAGTTGTGAGCTATGCAGACAGACTGCATTCCAAGGTAAACAAGTATGCACACACACACACACACACACACACACACACACACACACACACACACACACACACACACCCTGTAACACCAGTACTATACAAAGCATAACACAACTCTACTTGACTGCCGGTAGTTCTTGATCCTCCTACAAATATGTGGCTGCCCTGAGTGTGCCAGTTCTCCTGTAAGAGGTATTGCTACCTGCTGTCAGTAACACTGATGTCCACAGACAGGAAGGATGTCCATCACACAGGAAATGTAAAGGGACCACACCCACATGATGTGGGGATTTATAGTGGGTGGTTGCCATGACAGTGTTAATTGGGAGTAGTACACATGTGTAATCATATATATATATATATATATATGGCTATCTGGCTGTATATGTACATATATTTCCACCATATGTCCTGGACATGGACTGTAGCCCAACCCCAGCCCCTATGGTCCTAATGACGTAGTTGTAGGGGATGTCAGGTATGTATAGCAAGTGTACTAGTAGACTATTGCTACTGTCACTGGGGTTGCCTTCACAGACATAGTATGTGTGGGAGGTCACATCTGCTTATAACATGTGTGCCATTGGCTATGGACAGGCATCCTAAGGACATCATTGTACAGTACAGCTGCTAGCACGTAATGCCACTGTGTACTGCAGCAGAGATATTGGCCAATATATGTGGAAAGTCTGACACACTCTGTACAGCCCAGAGGTATACACATAAGCCCTTAGTGCTAAACAAGTGTACCATGCCTGACAATATGGATGTAGACAGCCATGTAGATGGGTATAACACATAATGACTGGTATACATTTGCCACCATAGGTTATGCATTCACACACCCCTGTCTGGCCTGACACATAATGACCACTGGTACAGGTGTGCCATGGCCACATACTACCCAATAGATATTACATACATCTGCACAGCATCCCACTGCTCTGTCTGACATACATAACTGTTAAGGGAGGCCCAGCAGCAGTACATCTGGCAAGTATCTGCACATGCCATCTCACTGGGTAAGTTAACTAAGCTGCTAGGCATGTAACAATGCACTGTGCAGGCTGTAGGCAGGCTGGCTCAGCACTGGCCTACATCTCCTATGGGGGAATGCACATGTACCTGCATATAAAGCAGGCTCAACAGGCATGTCACAGCACAGGGTACGATACACCTGTGTGAAAGTTCATAACCATAACCAATGTGAACACAGCCACAGCCACATATGGTTAGCTAGCATGATATTACAGTATATGGACTATCTGTTCTACACCATCCTCATATGTGCCACTCACAGACTGACCCTACATTTACTGAGCTGTTACACAGTTTGGTCTGATGGCTGTCTGTGGTATGGGACACGTGTGTGTATGGCCCTACAGACATGTACACCAATATGGTACCATACAGTGGGAGCAGCATGTAACATCAGGTAGGAGGGGAACTAGAACAATGACATCTACCACAGTCTGTACACAGGCTAAAGTACATATTAACAATACACACACTGTTGACATTCACCATAAGTACACAGACCTCAGTACTGTACAAACATCCACAGAATGTCCAGGTTATGTCATGAAATATAACCCCTACTGTACATAACACATGTAGCAGTTGGATATATCACTGGCTTGTTATCAGATATGATTACACTAATTATGGTGTACAGCACATATGCACCACTTCATACACGACATATGTACAAAGGTTGACAGAGGTGTGGCTGGACGCACATACACATGGCCAATATTGACATGTTGCTGCGATAACTGCATACATTTACTGTTGTAATAGCGTTTGTTACAACATATGTCCTATGAGGGATATGACGTCAGTGACTATCACGGCTTTCACCATCTACAGACTGCAATCCTCACACTACCATCTGCAGTCCACAGATAGATGCTCCGTTGTTGACATATGAAACCAAAGACACAACACTGCCCAGTCTGCAGCTGTCCCTGCAGATGGGGATTCCTCATAAACATGGAACTGACATGGCAGGTTTTGAGACATGTATGACAGCCATATCCACATAAACACTGTTAAACCAACATTACTCCAAATGCAGTATAGCAACACTTATGGTCTGTAGTCAGGTCAGGCACATCTTCTTCTTGTTTGTTGCTTTCTTTCCACAGTGTATGTTATTAGAGGTAAACCACAATCCATCTGAGATGATGTTTGCCAAACAACAGATCTATTTCCTGCTCACAGTGGATAGAAAGGGCCAACACCACCATGATGTACCTAGATATTGGAGTGTGTTTCCATGCAATTGGCTATGGGAAAGTTACCAGAGCTGTTTCACATGCAATCAGCTAGGGGAGAGCTGCAATTCATGCAGAGGCCATCAGCTGATCATGAGCATCACTTAAAACACACATGCTGCTGCCTAAGCAAAGCAGGTGTAGGTCTTCACATCCACCAGAGAGGGGCTGGTAGAGGCAGACAGAGGCAAAGACATGTCAGGGAGGGGTGGGAGAGTAAAACTGAAGCATATTTTTGTCACACACCTACCAGCATAGGGTATCAAACCCTGACAACTATGTAGTGCTATCACAGCTTAATGTAATTATTGGATGCACCACATGGATTAATTGTTGTGGAGCAATCAGAACATATATGTGACGGTGAGTGACATCTGCAACAGAGAAATGGTAGCTTTATGGTAGGTGATGTACACATGCCTGTCCAAATGAACAGGTGCCAGTGTCAACTTACCCACACTCTCACAGGGACACACATACATTGACACACTTGACAGGGCCAGGAGTCCATCTCGTCAGTAATGGGACTGCTACATCACATCACTGTGCAGGTATCACATGAACCACACGGGTCATACAGGGGTCGTATGGGCAAAGAGTATGGGGAGGTGTCTGACATCAGACAGCATGCTGCAGTATGCCCATGGGGGTTGTAGGGAGTGTGGATGTGAACATACCTACCATACAACACACACACACAAACATACAGGGTGCCAGTTCTGGCATGCATGGGTGCATGTCTGCACAGGTGTGTGGTGGTCGACTGTGCCAGATGGCTGTACAAGGCTAGGTGATGGATGTACCTTGGCATCAGGCCACATGATGATGGTCTGCATTGTGGCTCAGGGCTGTAGTGTCTGCATTTGCCCACACAGGTGGGTATTGTATCCCCCATCTGGTCACCTGGGTGACTATTGTGTATGGCCAATGCTGTGCATCACTTGCCATGTATGTGCTCCTTAGTCCATGACACGGAAGGTGTCTGAGATGTGCACACCTCCCACATGCATGTACAGTGACATGTGGAACTGTACCTGGTGTGTCTGCCCCATGTTGTGAACACAGATTGTCATCAGATGTGCCAGTCCTGCCCACATGTGGCGGGAACTGGTAATGGTCATCAGGTTTGCCCTGCACCTACATTGAGAGCATGCTAACAGCATTCCCTATTGTTAGTGGCATCTGTCCATACAGGGCATGTTGTCAGGCATGGTACATCCATTGTGGGTCACATGTGATGGCACCACAGATGGTGCAGGTGTCCATTGGGGAACATGGGGGAGGTGCACTGTCTGCACGTACTTTCATATTGGACAGATGGACAGGATGACGTGCCCTCTGTAGCCCACTGCTGTCACTCCATAGTTACTATTAGTGGCCAATATGCAGTGTAATACCCACATATTGGCTGTTGCCTAGGCATGTGTGTGTGTATGAGACATGGGTTGAGAGTGTGCTCTGGGTAATACTGGGGTTTCTAACTGTGATTGCCTGGCCTTGATGTCACGTGTATGGGCATGGTTTGCACCCCAGCCTCTCAGCCATTTCACAATTGTTATCTCTGTACAGTAGACATTGTGATATATAGTAGGGCCACCATATAAGAAATATGCAAAACCCACTCCACATTGGCCACACAGTCACCTCTACACAGGATACGAGTTACAAACACACACACACATATGCATACGCACACCTGCCATGTCTGGGAGTAGAACCCCTACCTAACTAGTTCATTACATTACAGAACTACACAGTTATAGTATGCACCATAGACATTACTGGAGTGCTTTTCCCAAAGGTGCATTTCATAATGACTGGCATCAGCAGGATTACCAAAGTAGGGCATTTGAAATTTACTGCGGGTGACTAGCCTAAAATGAATTGCTCCCTACACAGACAGTGAGACACACACATAAATCATCCACAGCTAACATGTATTGGTATCGAACCCCTAATAGTCGTCTATATCACACTACAGCATGGAGCTGTTATTGGACTCACCACAAGGATTGTTAGTGAACTCCTTCCCCAAAGGTGTATTTTACATTGAATAACATCAGCAGGATTGCCAAGGTAGGGCATTTGAAATGTACTGTGTGTGACTAGCCTAAAATGCATTGTTCCCTACACAAGACAGTAACACACACAAAACATCCATAATTGCATGAGTGGGGATGGAAACCACCGGGCAGACCCATAGTATCGGGAATAGGCTCTCTGACTGAACCCCTATCAGCTTTCCTCACCAAATATCTTAAACCTCTATTGGGACATATCAGATCTAGATTGCAGGACACTACACAATTTCTACAGCTAATTAGGGAAACCCAATTGGAACCTGAGTGGTACTTATGTACCTTGGATGTAAAATCGTTATATACAAGCATACCCCATTGGGCGGGTCTCCAATCTTTACAATATTGGTTGGAAAGGGTAAACCTATACTCACCGGGATTTAATACCCTGTTGATATGTATGTCCGAGCATGTGTTAAATAAGAATGTTCTGTACTTCCAGGGCCAATGTTATTGGCAGCTTCAAGGAACAGCTATGGGGGCATCTTTTGCCCCTATATATGCTGACCTGTTCATGGCTTATGTTGAGGAATCTATGATCTATGATACATCACACAACATCTTTCAGGTTGAAATGGATATTTGGAGACGTTATCTGGACGACTGCTGGTTGGTGTGGCGGGCTGATGTAGGATACTTGCGGGAATTTGTTGAATATCTCAATGATAATGTCTGGGGACTTGAATTTTCTGTGACATTTGATAAAAAGTCCATCAATTTCTTGGATGTCACAGTGTACAGGAACCCAGACAATACTCTGTCTACGAGGGTTTTCCGAAAGTACCCGCAGTATAACACCCTGTTACATGCATCAAGTTTACATCCCCGCCACACAATCAGGAGTATTCCAATATCCCAGTTTATACGTATCAAACGTCTCAGTTCCAACATGGAGGAATATCAATTGGCTAGTAGGGATCTCAGTCAGAGGTTTATTAACAGGGGATATGATGGATTTGATATTCTGTCGGCTCAGAGTAGAGCTAATCGTCTTGTGAGGGACGATTTATTACAATATCAGAATAAAAACAAAAACCAATCCTCTTCTAACACATCTGTTAGGTTTATCACCACTTATAGCAGAAACATCAATATGATTAGAAACATCATTAATAAACATTGGAACATCTTATTGGCCAATGATAAGTTGCGAAGCTTTTTGGGACCCCGTTGTCTTTTCTCGTACAAACGTGGTAAGACCCTTGGCTCCTACTTTTCACACTTTAAACATATGGCAAGTGGGGGGACTACTCACAAACAACTGACACTTCATGGTGATGAACTCATTGGGTCGTTCCCCTGTGGCCATTGTGGTTCCTGTCAATATATGCTGAAATCCAAGGCGTTTACAAGTCGTAATACTAGTAAAGTTTTTGATATCAAGATCTTTGGAAACTGCAGTAGCGACTGGGTGGTGTACCTGGCTTCTTGCTACTGTGGGGGATTCTATGTTGGACAAACTTCCAGAGCCTTAAGATTCAGAATGAACGAACATCGCAGTGATATCAAAAACCACAAGGAGACCAGTGCCTTATATCAACACACATTAAAACACTCTCAAGCGAGATTCACTTTTATGGTCATTGACCGCATTTCTGGGGACAGAACAAACAAACAAGGTTGGCATGGGCTACTGGATCGAAAGGAGAAACATTGGATTATTACACTGGGGGCTTTATTTCACCCGGGACTAAATGATCACGTGTAGGGAATATATTGAGTTAGCATTAGTATTTTCAATAATAGGAGACCAAGTGGGGAATTCTATTGGTCTCCCATTTATATTTCCTTAAGATTTTGAATGTCTAAACATCCTGTTCCAATATTGAACAGGGTGTTAAGATATCAAGTCATTTGGACTATGTTCTAATACTATGTTTGATATGGGTGGTTGCCAAGTGTGGTTAAGAACAAATCCTTTCTCTTGTGGGAGTATGAATGGGAGGAACTCAAATTGCCAGTCAGATGACTGAGTATGTACATTTGTTAGCATAATGTAAGTTGAAATTAGATGTATTGTTATTTTTATCTTTTTCTGGCTTGTTAGTGGTGCCACTTACATATGTGTACTAGATATATAACAGCCCTTATTACTTCTTGTAGGAAATGTGCAAGCCCTTATGTTTAGGATGTTGACTTTACTATTGTTGATCCTTTTCTTTGTACCCCATGTCCATTACCAGTTATGTTTAACAACTGACCTATATTGATACAGATATGTGGATAGACACACCGTAGCTGTCAAATATAGGCTCTGTTGGATATAGCATGCAGAAATTTTTTTCTATATCTATAATGGTTATTTCTAGCCATGGGATTGTCTACTCCAAACTGTTACAAGTACGTGGGTGTCCTATCCATATGGGAAGATTAATTAGATCCAATATGAATACATTGCCAGATGGAGAAGTTAGAACATATTAACAATTAATCGTATTATGTAATATTTACTTTTTGTATTTTCTGTGTGGCCCTTTATCCTGTCTTGGACAGAAATATAATAGGTGTAATGTTTATGCTGGACAAGTGTCTAAGCTATTATACTCAGGCTGCCATTTTCATTGCTGTTGATTTATTTTGGGATCTATGTTCATTATTTCCGTTGCCCGCTACTAATCTCTATATATACACATGTTTATGTATATATAACCAAATTGGTCCAACATATGATCTTTTATGACATGATATGTTTGAGTCCTTTGAATGTTAGTATCTGATATTCTCATTTATGGTTTCTTTAACCAAGAACTGCTGAATTGCCTATGATAGAGGCTCTTCCAGTATGGGATCATATAAACCCACTTTAAGTATGAATATATTGTCACAATAATGTGTATGAATATACTATTAATTTGCATAGTTTCATGTAATCAACTTGGTGGTTATCATTTTTTCTGTTATGGATGGACCTCACCCGAAAATATATATACTAATTTTCATTGTATATCTATATGTTTTATTCTAAGTGCCCTGAAACATGTATTACAAAGAATTTTCAAATTTATCAGTACTCATGAGCTCAACTTTCTGATTGGCTCTTGATATATATTTAAAGGATGATGTAAATGAACTTGACTATACTGTTTTACACTGAAGAAGGCTGTTGGCCGAAACTAGTTTGTTTTACTCATCAGTATTTAATAAATATATTGAACTCTGTGCTGCCTTGCTGGTCTATTTGGAGCTCTTTACTTGGTTTGGACCGTGCATCCTCTCGGGCATAGGACTTGGTACGTTCTGTTTGGGGATGGAAACCTACCACGGTTCTAACTCACACTACAGCAGTACGCAGTTACAGGATGCACTACAGTGATTACTGGGCTATAACCTTACCAGAGGTGTATTTCTAGGTGGGTGACATCAGCAGTCTTGCCAAAGTTGGTATATGAATTGTAAGGGGTGTGAGTACCCTAAAAAGCATTGCTCTCTCCACATTCAGACATGCACACCAACACACACAGTTGGTATGTCTGGAGTTTGAACTCCCACCTAACTCCTTTATCACAAGAGAGAAGTATGCAGTTACAGGACATGCTATAGACATTACTGGGCTATAGCCTTCCCAGAGATGTATTTCTAGGTGGGTGACATCAGCAGCCTTGCAAAGTTGGGTATATGAATTGTAAGGAGTGTGAGAACCCTAAAAAGCATTGCTCTCTACAAAGTTAGAGATAGACAGACATGCACACAAACGGGTTTGATCTCCTACATAACTACTTTATCACACTATAGCAGTATGCAGTTACAGGATGTGCTATGGAGATTACTCAGTTACAGACTTCCCAGAGGTGTATTTCTAGGTGGGTGACATCAGCAGCCTTGCCAAAGGTGGGTATATGACTTGTAAGGAGTATGAGTAGCCTAAAAAGCATTGCTGTCTACACAGTCATACATGCACACAAACACACACACTGACAGTTGCCAGATGTGGTGTTAGAACTCCTATCGAACTAGTTTATCACACTACAGCAGTACACAGTTATGAGACGTGCCACGCATATTACTGGGCTACAACTCTCCCAAAGGTGTATTTCACATTGGATGACCTCAGCAGGCTTGTCATAGTACCGCTATGGGGTGGGCAGTGTGTGCATGGGCCATAACCCATTCATCTAGGGGTGACACACCACATGCGGCCACACAAGGGGTCATATGTCACAGGTACGTGTATGCAGCTACTAGATGACTACTTTCTTGTACAGTCATGTTGCACAGCTGGCACGTGCACCACATAGTCTGTGGTGCTGACAGTTACTGGTTGCTAGCATCAGCAGTGAGTGACATCTGCACCTCATGTGTTTGGGGCCTTTTGGCTGTGTATTGGGTGGGACAAACCTGGATGGTGCCTTGTCACAGTCACCCTCTTCCACACATCTATGTCCATCTACCTTTGGCTTATTATAGTGTGTTGTCCTTACATATATGTCTGTATTCCTATCCACTGTGTGTGCAAGGCATGAGTGATGCATACTGACAAGTGTCTGCACTAACAACTGCAACTGTCAGATATGTCTGGTCCACTGCAATGCTTTTTAGGCTACTCATACTCCTTACAAGTCATATACCCACACCTTTAGAGTGTGGCCTAATGGTTAAGGTGTTTGCCTTACAAACACAAGGTGCAGGGTTTGAGTCTCACAAGGGATAATTGGCTAGGCTTAAATGGCTCATGGCTCACAGGGGTAGTTAGTAGTAAGTATGAATCTGAAGGATGAGGGGGGGTGCTGTGTTTGTTGGGTGTTTGCCTTACAAACACAAGGTGGTCTGTTTGAGTCTCACAAGGAGCTAAAATAGGCTTAAAGGGCAGTTAGCTTAGTATGAACCTATGACCTATGAACCTATGAACCTATGGTGTTTGCAGACATGGCCTTCATGTGTTTACGTGTGTGAGCATGCCCAGTATGACCTTTCAGTATGTTGTTGACTGACATTGCCTTAATTTCTCTGTGTGTGAGCATGCCCAGTATAGCTGTCTGTATTGCATGTGTGGATCAAGTCCAGGTAGTTTGTACTGCAATGCTGACCTTTGTGTTGTACACTGACAGATAGCATGCTGTGTCTGCAGGGTATCCATCGATCATTTGGCATTGACTGTTACTACATTTCTGCATAGAGCAGGGGGAACACCTGACTATCTCTAAATTTCTACACAGGATTGGGGGGGGGCACACCTGACTGTTACTATATTTCTATGTAGGATGGGGGGAGGGCACACCTGACTATTTCTACATTTCTACACAGGACTGGGGGGGCACACCTGACTGTTACTATATGTCTACATAGGATGGGGGGGCACATCTGACACTTGTACACATTTGCTAGGACTGTACTGGTATGTCAAGTACTCCATTTCAGTCTGTAGTCTTACCTATCGTGCTGGCTAGAGGCATACCAGTGTCCTACAGTTCTTAGCTTTTAATTACTTACATATTAGTTTCTGACTTCCTAGCCTTCACATCTGACATCCCACTACCTGGCCTGCTGTAGTCTGTCTGTGTAGGTCTGGGGGGGGGGGGTTACCCATAGCCCTCATTCTGAGGCCATAGTACAGCATTTGTTTGTGTTTGTCTACACCTGTCCTGCTGGCTGTGACTGTTGCTGGGTATGTAACCCCCCTCCTGACTGACATGTGTGAGTCCCTTACCTTGTGGGTGTCCCAGTACTGAGGGTGGTGCTGCAGGCCTGCCTATGTCGGATGCACATAGTACACTCCATACACATGGTTAGGCACAGGTAGTGTAATGTTTGGCATCCCTTTTACTGTATGTGAGAGTCACAGAGAGGTGTTATTCCCTGGGTCCTTCCCATATCAGTGTATGTGCTATGTATTGCCTGTTTGTGAGGGCCATGGCATACTGGGCATGCCTCCTTCTGCCTACTGGGGCAGGCTCAGGTTCTTCCTCCTCTGAGTCACTCTGTGCCTGTGCAGGCCTTGGCAATGGTGGGGGGCTGTGCGGCCCTGCCCCATGCTGCAGCTGTTTCTGCAGGATCATATTGTGTAGCATGGCAAATACAAGGATGTTTGGGTACATGTAGTTGGTGAGTATTGCAAGGCTCCACCGGATGTGTCCAGGCACTAGAACCATGACTTGAGCATCCCAAACACATGCTCTATTATGATTCTTGTTTGTGCGTGTGCCTCATTATGGAGTTCTTGTTCAGGTGTGTGTTCATTTTTGATGGGTGTCATCAGCCACGGCTCCAGTGCATATCCAGCATCCCCCACTAAGTGATCGTGTGGGAAGTCCCTATTGGTAATTTTCTGGTATAGCTGCATCAGATGCCAGATGTGGGAATCGTGATAGCTTTCAGGGCAGCCAGCACACACGTTCAGTCTTATGGCCTGGGCATCGCACATGACCCGGCAGTTGATGGAGGGTAAGCCCTTGTGGCTGATGTAGACCCTACCCCACTCACTGGGTGGTGCTTTGATGTGTATGTGTGTGCAGTCTATTGCACCCACTACATCAGGGTTTTCTGCTATTTGGTGGAAGAGATGCATATTGCCGGCCAACACCTCATGGGTGATGGGGAAATATATGTGCTCACCGACATGTGCTGACATGGTATCCAGGAACTGGTGGAGTACCCTGGATGCTGATGTCTGTGAAATCCCCCTCATATCCCCAGTTGGCCTTTGGAAGGTACCTGTAGCTAGTATTCTTAGTCCTACACATACCATGGTGTCCACTGGGATGGGTTCCCCTCTGTTAGTTCTGTGTGTGAGGCGTGGCCGGCACAGCTTAAAAATTTGCTGTAGGAGATCCCTGTCCACCCTATAGTGCTCCACTATCTCCAGCTCATGTAGCCCTTGGTAGGTTACCCTGGGTCTGTACACTCTTCTCCGTCTCCTCACTCTGGGTTAGTTGGCAGCATGCACATACTTACCACCCACAGCCTCTTCCACAAATTTTATGATAGCTGTTGTAGCCCCTAACATTTTGCTGTTGTGAGTGTTAAAAGTTCCCCACTTGTTTACACTGGTGGTGGAGAATGTGGGAAAAACCAGAGGGGTAGGTGTTTGCATAGTT
Source organism: Protopterus annectens (assembly GCF_019279795.1). Taxonomy (NCBI): domain Eukaryota; kingdom Metazoa; phylum Chordata; order Ceratodontiformes; family Protopteridae; genus Protopterus; species Protopterus annectens. Next base: position 1,465,244,308 of record NC_056743.1, read on the forward strand.
TATAGTAGTGTTCTGTGCTGGGCTGGTCTGCTGCCTGTGTAATTGGCTGGTTCTGATACATTTCACCTGGCAGCTAATCTAGTACCCCTTGATTACCTTCCTACTGCTGTTTTCCCTTCCCATTGCCCTTCTGTTTCAGCCCAGGGGTATGCCGCGCAATCAGTGTACTCAAATGTGCACACTGCTGCTATTTCCTGGTTTAACTTCCTTTTTCTTCCTGTACAACCCTGTGCGTGGCACGCACACCCATTTACACTTTGTCAAGAGTGCTAGGCAGGTTTAGACACACCCCCTAGCTTAGCTGTGCTAAGCTAGGAGCAAACCCGAGTCACTGGGCTCCAGTCCGCTTACAGTATGCCTGACACACCCATACATGATGTCACCTACCTCCTAGTCTTGCACTCAGGTATTCATACTCTTACACTGTTGGGACCTGCCTCACATTCTGGGGAAAATTGGGATTCACTATCCTTCCCCTTACATGTATCACACTGAGCGCCCCCCCACCCTTAGCAACCACTATTTACTGGCCAGGTTGTCTTTTGCCTGCCATTGACTTACATGGCAGCATACTGATTTTAGTTAGAATGCTTGTTTTAGGTTTATTCTCTTATTTTCCCACCGATCCCGTTTGCGTGCCACTGCCCTATGCTTAAACAGCATGATCGGCAGAAATAAAATAAAAGCTGACTTTTTTACTTTTTGTATTGTTTGCAATGCCAATGGCCTCATACTTGGCCATTGGCATGTTTTTTCAATGATATGCAGCCTTTATTTGGAGCTCTCATGTCTCCATTTTGGATTTTGCAGAGCCATACTCGGTTACTAACCGAGTACATTTCTGCAGATTACGCTAGTCCTGCACAACCTGATTCCAGCTTCCTGGATAGCAGATTTACCTTATTTGCATGGTTTTCACCTGCAAATGAGGTAATTTGCATACAGGGGCTGGGAAAGTGCAGGACTAGTGCAAGAGTGCTCGTGCACGTCAAACGGGCACGTACGTGGATCGCTTGTCCGCCATATTGCCAACATTACCTCTTACACTAATCATGCACACCGTGCAGAGCTTGCTGAATCCAGTGGATATGCCTCCAATAATTATCATGCTAACATTTAATGCCTGAGATAAAATTGGGACCCTTATGAATTCTCTGGCTTCTTGCACACTCAGTCCTCTGATTTAATGTACAGTTGTTAAATAAGCCTTGAAGTTATTCTTCTACCTTTAAAGTTTCTTTCAGTTTTTTTTTATTTATGTTGTAAACCATTACAAAATTTAATAAAATGTATTTCCAGAGTTAAGAAATATCAGTAATATGAAGAATTCAAAATACCAAGTTAATATTAACTCTTGAAATGGAGTGGATTGTCTGGCATTTGAAAAAAAAATTAAAAAGTCAGGCATTTTTCATGGCGATAGCAGGTGCCAAGTTTAAATACAAAACACTGCCGCTAGACACTGTAATGTGTAATCACTACTGTGTGGATCGTACTTGGGCATATCTGGTTCTGTGTACTCATTACTTTTATCTACTGTTTGTGTCTGTCAGCCTGGCTTCCTTCTCCTTGTTTTTTTTTTTTTTTTTTTGCATGAATCTCACAGTTTCCCCTTAAATAACTCTGTGTTACCCCACTTGTCTTTGGCTTTATTCATCTGGCAATCTCTGACCATGTCCCTTTGCCCACTATATTACCCCTTAATTTTTCCTACCGCAAGCTATCTGCAGGCTTCCTGTTGCCTCATACAATTCCATATTATACAATAGTAAGATTTATTTTCATTTAAACTGTTTGTACTCCATCATAGCAATGAGGGCGGCTACAGTGGTGCAGTGATTAGCATTGCTGCCGCAAAGCATGAGGTTCTCTGGTTTGATCCTTGGCTGAGGTGCTTTCTGTGTGAAGTCTGCATGTCCTTGAGGGTTTCATCCCAAACATATGCTGTAGATGGATTGGACCCTCTAAATTTGCCCTATGTGTGTGTGTGCCTTCTGTGGAAGACTGGGCTAGAAATATGGCACTGTAAAACTCCACAGCCAATCATAAGTGGACATGTGATCTGCTGTGGTGACCCCTAACCAGGAAAAGCTGAAAGAAGAAATACTCCATCTTATCAATGCGTTTGCTAGCTGTGCAGGAATATAGATCAGTGCTAAGTATATATTTATATGGAGCTACTTTCCTTCATCGAAATTACACTTGTTCGAAAAAGAGAAGTAGATCCCCACTTCAATGAAACTGCACTTTTGCTGAAGTATAGTCACGAAATCACCTATCCCAAACAAAAAGCACATAAAAAAAATCTTTTGCAGATGGGGCAAGCCCCCCTGCACCCCCCATGTGGGGGGCTGCACCCCCCTACACCCCCCTGCACCCCCCATGTGGGGGGCTGCACCCCCCCACACCCCCCTACTTTAAAATTCTCACTCCGAGATAACATTACAGTGGGGAAAAGGGAATATTCCCTTATCCTCACTGTGCCAGAATATCAGCACTAGTTTGCTTAGTTGTACATCAACGCTACATGTTGATGTACAACTAAGATTACAGGCAAACTGCATGTTTTTATAACTTCTTTTTTTTTTTTTTTTATCTTAATATGAAAGTGCATTTTCAATAAAATGCACTTTTGCGGAAGTCCACTTGCAAATTTATGTTTAGTTGAAACGTAAATTTTTGCTGTATTGACTAGATCCTCTATGTATATATATATATATATATATATATATATATATATATATATATATATATATATATATATATGTATGTATGTGTATATATAGATATATATGTATATATATATAAATATATATAGGTTCATAGGTAGGCACTAGGCTATCTGCCCAAAGGCATTTATAAGCCTAGCCAGAAAGTGTTGGCTTTCGCCGCCCCCTTAGATTAGTTCCCTGTGCCTCTGTCCAGCAGAGCCACTGAAGTGATCCCCGGGGTAAACATTCTGTTTCCCATACACTCGTCAAGGTTTCTCTTGAAGAGTGTTAGCGAGGAGCTCTGCCTAATGTAGATTTGAATCTTATTCCAAAGCATGGGAATTCTCTGGAACAGAAATCTATCCCTCCAGCACGTCCTATTTATTGTTGTGGTGAAGTTTAGATCCCTTGAGCATGTGGCTCGAGGGGATAAGGTTTTCTTTAGGTGGAGCATGTCCATCAATTCTGGGTTGGACATGGCCTTGTATGTCAGGCAGAGATCACCTCTGAGTAGGCGGTATGCAACCGAGTACAGCTGGAGTTTCTTCAGTCAAGTTGCATATGGCATCTGTCTGAAGCCAGTGATCCTCTTGGTGAGGTACTTCTGTGGTTTTTCCAGCTGTTGCAGGTGTCTTGTAAGGTACATCCCAAATGGGGCTGTGTACTCTATGATGGGTCTGATGAGTGATGAGTAGAGGGGCACAATGACCTCTTTTGATCTGGATGCAAACCCTTTTGTGATTAGGTAGGCCACATAGAAGGATTTTCTAACCACTTTGGCAATGTGATTATCAAAGGAGAGATTACTACCTACTTGGGTCCCAGATCCCTTATTATGTTTTCCATATTTAGGGGTCTAACACCTATGTGGGTGTTTGTGGGTACTTTGTTTTTTCCAAAGGGGATGACTATGCACTTTTTGGCATTCAGCTTGAGGCCATGATTTTGACACCAGGTATCCGTCTCAGTGAGACCCCTTTGGAGGATGTCTGTGCCAGCTGGAGAGTCAATTATAGCCCCTAGTTTGCAGTCGTCTGTGAACTTGGTCAGCCATAGTCCTCCGGTGCTTGCCTGTACCTCTGAGAAGTATATGGCGAACAGGTGGGGTCCTAGGACTAAGCCCTGGGGAATGCCACTTGTAACCGGTTTAGAGTCAGACCTAGCTCCCACAACTCTCACCATGTGGGATCTTTCCATGAGTCAATAGGCAACCTATCTTGTGACATAAGGGTTTATGTTCAGGCTGGTGAGCTTGTCTATAATACCAGAATTGGGAATGGTGTTGAACGCCTTTGTGAGGTCTAGGTAGGCTGTGTGTACCACCTTTCCCCTCATCTATAGCCTTGGTAACTGTCTCAAAGAAGTCCACCAAGTTTAGGAGGCATGATCTGCCCTTAACAAAGCTGAACTGGGTAGGGTCCAGTGTTTGGAGGTTCCCAATGTCTCTGTTAATGAGGTCCATGATGATGCGCTCCATAGCCTTGCAGACCAAGCTAGTCAGGCTTATAGGGCGATAGCTCCCAGGCTCTGTTGTGGCTCCACCTTTGTGGAGCAGAATAACCATTGCTGTGTGCCACTCTATTGGTATGTATCCTGTGGAGAGGTTGAGTTTGAACAGTGTGTTTAGGTGAGGGGTTAGTTCATCTTTGAGCTCATGTAGGATGCAGCCTGGGACACCTTCCAGTCCCACTGATGCTGTGTTTTTGACTTTAGAGAGGGCTGTTTTAACCTAAGTGTCTGTGATTTCAGAGGTTCTACATTCTTCTGGTATGGTTATGGGCCCTTTTGGGGGTGAAAGGGGGGTGAAGTTTGCACTGAACCTGTCTGCCAGGAAGTTGGCAAGATCGCTTGGTTCAGTGTATTTTGTGCCATTCTTCACTAACTCTGAGCAGATCTAAGCATTGCCACTTAGGTTCTTGACATAGCTAAAGAATGCCTTGTGGTTATCTTTGGAGTTCTTGGCAATTTTTCTTTTGAAGCTCGCCTTGGATGATTTTATGAGGGATTGTAGTTTCTTGCTGATACTGATCAGGGATGTCTTCCCTTCTTGGGATTTTACTCTTTTCTGTACTAGTTTCCTCCTTCTATTGTGTAGCTTGTTTATGGCAAGGGTCCATCAGGCTGGTTTCCTTTTCTTGGAGGAGTGAGTCTTGGTTTTGCTTGGGATAGCACAATCCATGCATTCTTGTAGGTGCCCATAGAATGCATTAGTAAAGGATTTTGCAGCTTGGACAGCAATATCCTTTAGCATGGGGGCTTTAAAACTTTCCACCTCAGTCTTCATTAACGTGAAGTTTGCTTTTGAAAAGTTTTTCATGGTGGTTTCCTTTTCCAGGGGTGGGGACGGAATGTGGATATTCAAAGTGATTTGTTTATAGTCAGAACTAACCAGCGAGGAGTTGACGTCCGGTGTGGAACACCGGTCACCCATGTTGGTGATGACCATGTCCAATATGTTGTCACCTCTGGTGGGAGTGTTGTCAACTGATCCAGGGCATTTGAGTTTGTAAATTCTAGGAAATTTTGGGCAAGGGAGTTAGTACTTGAGTAGTTCTCCCAGTTAATGTTTGGGTAATTGAAATCACCCAATATTAGGGTGTTTGGTAGGACCTTTATGTTTCCCAGTGTTTCCAGAAACGTGGAATGGAGGTCTTGGGACATGGTGGGTGATCTGTAGCAAGTTACAATCTGAATTGCAGTTTTGGCCATTGTTAGGTGCACGGGGATGATCTCTGAAGCATCGTGCTGTGCCACTAGCCAGGAGGTGTGGGTATCCTTGATGAATATGGATACTCCCCTGTCTTTTGTATTTCGGTCCGGGTTCTGTGGCCAAAATGTATGGTATGAGTTGTAGCCTGGTAGTGCTGGGGCACTCTCTGGAGCCTTAAACCAGGTTTCTGTTACTGCATATATATCGATTTTCTCCATACTGAGGAGTGCCTCGAGTGCGTGCATTTTAAGGTTTAGACTTCTGGCACTGAGTAGCATTACCCTCACATTTTCGTTACTTGTGCTATTTACAGTGGTGCGTTCATCTTTTGAGCCTTGCCTAAAAAAGGCACTATGAGGGTGGCAAGAGCCTTGGCCAGTATTTGAAAGCCTATGGGTGACATTTATATATTTACACACACACACACACACACACACACACACACACATATATATATATATATATATATATATATATATATATATAAAGTGCTGTTTCAAATGAGCAATAAGTTAAAAACATGACTTCAACCAATGCAGCTTTGTTTAAATATCCTTATGCTCCTGATTCTATAACGTGCTAAATGTCATTCACAGAAGCCACACTAATAGTAAAATAAACTTCATTTAATAAAAGTATAGCAAATGAGTTCTGATGCTCATTGTCAAGGACTTTTGAAAGGCACCTCACTGACTCGTATCAATATGGAGAGATGTAATATTTCAATGAGCATGGAATATAGATGATACTATTTTAAAATAAAGGCTGGCTATTTTTTTAAATAATGCCACTGTATAATGGCAATATTTCATGGTAGGGTTGTATGTAATTTATGGATTTACCCATGGTGGGGGCTCTGGCTTGGTTAGTCATGCTATGCCCTCTTGAACAAGCAGCATTATTCCGCTGTGGGTTAAAAAAAAAAAGAGAGAGAGATTTAATCACACTCTGCTGTGGCTTCACAATTACCTTTTGTTTCTTATCTGAGTGAGAATTGGCTTGTTGAGAAACTTTTACAGTAACCTGCATTGATATGTACAGTATTACTTATTTTCTTATAGAAGAGGAATTTCCTTCTGAACTACTTGCTTGCTTTTGAAGTCCTCACTCTCATGCTAATTAGAGGTGTATTAAATGAAACTGAGCAAACTGTGTTTCAATAGTTAAGCTGTCAAGTCACTACAAGCTATGGTATAACTCTCTTTATATTTATGCATTCATGTAGGTATGTTTGTATGGATTTATGTAGGTATGTCTATAAGCATTATTTGTTTGTTTATTTATGGATTTATGTGTTAAGTATTCAATTGTGTGTGTATGCATGTATGTATGTGTGCACATTTCTCTTACTGTAACATATCCTTTGCAAGTGTGTTGCATTTTATTACTTAATTTCTGTTTCTGCATTTGTACTTCAGCAACTGACTAGTTGACCATTTTTGCAAAGGTCCAATGTTACCTTTTCCAGTTATTATTTTCTGTTCAATGTGCTCAGTGTAAAATGTTTGTATGGCTACTCTTTTCACCCTTGCAGACTGAAAAGAATATTTATATAAGGGTGTGGGGCTGGACTGAAGTCTACCTCATTAGGTTTGTAGGGGAAATTGTTCTCTTGAAAAAAATAAGGTTATTTTACTTAGTCATGTTCAAATTGTTAAAAAGTTTTTCTTGACAAAGATGTTGTTCTTTCTTCAATGACTGCCATGACTTTCCAATTTTACTTACAGAGAGAGATAAATAAAATTATGGATTTCAGTTGGTAAGGTGGGAAACTGAGTGGGTTAATCATAATAAATTGTTTGCCCTGGTTGATAAAGGAGGCTTAAGGGTTTCAAACTTCACAGCTTATGGTAAGGTGGCAACTGACTGACAGTAGTTATGTGCCAGTCAGTCCCAAAGACCCCTTTGATTTAAAGTAGAATTTCATAATATATGTTCCATGGACAGGCAAGGTAATAGTTCTTCACACACGCCTTGAGATGGGGGGGTGCTAAATTCTTGGTTTGAACATCAAATAGATAAAGATCATGGCCTGACAGTAAGTCAGAAGGTTCTAACCTCTTACTTAAGGGTCACCCCAGCCCTGAAGGTCCATGATAGGTTTAGGTGAAATAGGGTGAAAAAGGGTATTTTAATTGGTGATGTTTGTAACCATTAGGGTTTTCTTTGTCATAATACAGGGTACACATGATCAGAAATGTGATGCAGGGCATCATATGGTGACTAATTTACATACATACATACATACAAATGATTCAAGCATGGGCATTAAAGCCCTTCTAGCTTTCCAATATGCCAAAACACTTGTTCCCATAATAAATGCCCAAGCTGTTCTTAAAAATAGCTAAACTAGTACTTGCTTTAATGTAATTTGGTAGTCTGTTCCAAGCACCAGCTACTCTGTCAGCGAACCAATTAGTTCACTTCTCATTCCTATAGAATCTTCTACATAGGTTATCTGACAATTCTCTAGTACTTTTTGATAACCCCAAACATCTCCAGAGGTAGTTGTCCCTAAATGCCCTATATACCTGAATAAGATATCCTCTTAAATATCTATAAGAGACACTGTATAAGTTCAGATATTTCAGTCTTTCATAATAACTTAGATTTTCACATCCATGGATGCCCTTTGTATATTTCCGCTGTACTCTTTCCAGTTTATTCATGCTTGTTTTCCTATAGGGTTTCCATATTGTTATTCCATACTCAAGTTTGGGTCTAATGTAACTAACAAACAATGACTTCATTATGTTTGATTTCCTAGACGTTATAAATTGTTTTTATACAACCTATAGTTCTATAACTATCATTAGCCAATTGGTTGATATGATTAATAAAACTCATAGCCGAATCTACCCATATACCCAGGTCTTTAAATGAGTCTACAGTTTCAATCACTGTGTGCTGTATTAAATATTCACCTTTCAGTTTATGTCTCCCAAATTTCATATGCTTAGTTTTTGCTGTATTTATCAACATTTGAAAATTGTCAGCTATATATATATATATATATATATATATATATATATATATATATATATATATATATATATATGTGTGTGTGTATGTGTGTGTGTGTATACTTCCTGCACCCCTTAGAACATATCTAGTGAGGCAGTTTGATTGCTGGGAGTAAGAAGAGTTCAGTCTTCTTAAGGTTTTTATCAGGAGTAGGAGGTGAGAGTGAAACACGTTTAACAGCAGTTTATGTTGCTGGTATCAGACCCTTATAATCTTCTCCTGACTAAATGCACAGGCATGATTAATTGTATTCTTGCTGTTTAAGGCTGGCATATTTTATGGAAAGGTATTAATCATAAATGTTTCACTCCCTTTTTAATTTACTTTATTTCATTTATATTATAAACACATTTCCCACAAATATATGAGCACATTCTTTTTTTATTTCAGATAAATGTTTTGTTATGTGGATGGATGCTGTGGGAGACTTGATGTAAAGAATTCTGATTATTTATACATGGTTTAGAATATAGAGTTGTTAAAAGGTTATGCCAGAATGTCTTTGATTATATTGCGTGGACTATGAGGTTGCCTTTATCTGACTTTCAATATGTTTATTTCTATGTTATTTTTATTGCCCTGCAAGCTTTCAGTTGAATACAACATTGTGGACATGGATTAGCATTACAGTAGCTTCACTACTCTCTATTATGTTTAGATTTTGGTTCATAGGTTCATAGGTTCATAGGTTGGTACTAGGCTATCAGCCCTAGGGCCTATACAAGCCTAGCCATAACAATTCCCTGGCTATTTCTTCCCACATTATTTACTTTCCTGGACCCCTGTCTAGCAGGGCGACTGTCATGATCCCTGGGGTGAATTTCCTTTCTCCCATCCAATCGTCAAGGTTCCTCTTGAAGAGGTCCAAAGAGGCACTCTGCTTGACATGTATGGGCAATCTATTCCAGAGTCTGGGGAGTCTCTGGGTCAGGAACCTATCCCTCCAGCATGGTTTGTTTATTGTGATGACAAGGTTTAGATCCCTGGAGCGTGTAGCTCTGAGGGATTGGGATTTCTTTAAGTGTAGCATGTCCAACAGCTCTGGGTTTGACATGGCCTTGTATGTTAAGCAGAGATCGCCTCTGAGTAGACGATATGCGACAGAGTATAGCTGGAGTTTTTTAAGGCGGTCAGCGTAGGGCATCTGCTTTAGACCTGTGATTCTTTTAGTGAGGTATTTCTGAGGCCGTTCCAGTTGTTGCAGATGTCTTGAGAGGTACATACCAAATGGGGCGTTGTATTCTATAATGGGTCTAATGAGGGATGAGTACAGTGGGACAATGACCTCCTTTTTTCTGGATGAAAAGCCCTTCGTGATGAGGTGTGCCACATAGAAGGATTTCCTGACTGTTGTGGCGATGTGGTTATCGAAGGTGAGACCACTGTCCACCTGTGTCCCTAAGTCTCTTATCACACTTTCTGTGTTTAGTGTACTGCCACCTATATGGTAATTCATGGATACATGTTTTTTCCCAAAGGGGATAACAATACATTTCTTGGCATTGAGCTTGAGCCCATGGCTCTGGCACCAAGCATCTGTTTCTGTAAGGCCCTTTTGTAGAGTATCCACATCATTTGGGATTCAATAATGGCTCCCAGTTTGCAGTCATCTGCAAACTTTGTTAGCCAGAGTCCCTTAGTGTTGACCTGTACTTCAGAGAAGTAGATGCCAAACAAGAGCGGCCCCAGGACTGAACCCTGAGGTACTCCACTTGTCACTTGTCTGGAGCTGGATTTGGAGTCGGCTACTTTTACAGTGTGGGTTCTATCAGTAAGCCATTTAGCAACCCATTGGGTGACATAGGGATTAATGCCCAACTTAGTAAGTTTATCTATGATTCCAGAGTGGGGGATGGTGTCAAAGGCCTTGGCAAGGTCTAGATAGGCTGTGTGGACCACCTTACCCTTGTCCATGGCTCTGGAGACTGATTCAAAGAAGTCAATCAGGTTCAGGAGACAAGATTGGCCCTTCACAAACCCAAACTGGGTGGGGTCCAGTGTTTGAAGGTTTCCAATGTCTTTGTTTATAAGTTCCATGATAATACGCTCCATGGCCTTGCAGATAAGGCTTGTCAGACTGATGGGACGGTAGTTTCCGGGATCCAAGGTGGATCCCCACTTGTGGATTGGGATAACTGTAGCTCTGCGCCACTCAGTGGGCATGAAACCTGAGGTGAGGCTATGATTAAACATGACACTTAGGTGAGGTGCCAGTTCATATTGTAGTTCATGTAGTACACAGCCCGGGATGTCATCTGGTCCCATGGATGCTGTATTCTTGGCTTTAGAGAGTGCGTTATTTACCTGTGTGGCCGTTATTACTGGAATTTGGCAATCTTCCGGTATTGAGATGGGCCATTTAGGGGGTGAGAGCGGGGTGAAGTTGGCACTGAATCGATCTGCCAGGATATTGGCAATATCCTTTGGATCAGTATATTTAATGCCATTCTGTTTTAGCTCAGAGCAGATCTGAGCATTGCCATTTAGATTCTTGACATAGTTATAGAATGCTTTGTGGTTGTCTTTGGAATCTTTGGCAATTTTATTTTCATAACTAGCTTTGGAGGATTTTATGAGGCATCTCAGTTTCTTACTGAGGCTAGTAAGGGAGTTTTGCATCCTGGGATTTTCCTCTTTTTGCAAAAATTGCTTCCTTTTGTTGTAAAGTTTGTTTATGGCAGGGGACCACCAGATTGGCTTCCTTTTTTGGATGAGAGCATTTTGGTTCTATTTGGGATGGCACGATTCATGCATGAGTGGATGTGCTCGTACAGTGCCTTAGTGTAGGATTCAGCAGTTGAACTTTCAGTTCCCGTCTGCATGGGTGTTATGAAGTTTGTCACTTCTGACTTGAGTAGCATGAAATTGGCTTTGGAGAAGTTTTTTATGGTGGTTTCTTTACTGGGGGTGGGGTGGGATGTGGATGTTAAGGGTGATTAGCTTATGGTCAGACCTGACTAACGAGGGGGTGACCATAGGTATGGAGCATTGATTTCCCATGTTGGTAATGACCAGGTCTAGGATATTGGAGTCCCTGGTGGGACTATGGATCAGTTGATCCAGGGCATTGGAATTTATGAATTCCAAGAACCGTTGCACAAAGGTGTTGGGACATGAGTAGTTTTCCCAGTTAATGGCAGGGTAGTTAAAATCACCCAGTATTAGGGTGTTTGGTTCTATCTTAATATTTTCCAGTATGTTTAGAAAGGTGTAGTGAGAATCTTGGGGTATGGTGGGGATCTGTAGCAAGCTACAATTTGGATTGCAGTCTTACCTAGTGTTAGTTGCACTTGGAGAATTTCAGACACATTGTGTTGGCCAACTAGCCTGGTGGTGTGAATATCCTTGGTGAATATTGACACTCCTCCACCTTTAGTGTTTCGGTCCTGGTTTGGTGGCGAAAAGTGTGGTAAGAGTTGTAGCCTGGTATTGCAGGGGTGCTCTCTGGAGCCTTGAACCAGGTCTCAGTTACTGCACAGATATCGATGTTCTCCATTTTTAGGAGTGCCTCGAGAGAGTGCATTTTGAGGTTTAGACTTCTAGCATTGAGTAGCATTACCTTCAGATTTTGCATGCTTGTACCTGTTATGGTGGTGGTTTTGTCCTTTGAAGTTTGCCTAAAAAGGCACTATAGGGGTGGCAAGAGCCTTAGCCAGTAACCTGAATCCCAGGGCGACAGGTGCAGACCATCTCTGGCAAAGCATCGTGGTCTGTCAATCATGTCATCCCAGGCAGACAGATACTGGATCCCCTTTGAATGACACCATAAGCTTAGCCAATTGTTGAAGTCAATCATTTTATCCTTATATTGTGGTATCATTCTGGGCGAAGGCAGGATGCTACTCAGGGCTAGGGTCATACCTGCCTGGGCCACATGATCCGAGAGCTCTTCCATGTCTCTTTTCATGTAGTCCAGGGAGGTACGTCTCAAGTCATTCACTCCAACATGGACAATGACAGAGTCATATTTGTACTTGTTGTGGAGTGACTTGAGTGCATGCTTATGTGGCGGATCCTGGCACCCGACAGGCAGCTGACTGTAATTTTCTCCTTATTCAACCTGGTGAGAGGGACATCAGTGTGCCAGACTATAGAGTCACCTATGACTAAAGTGTTAGGTACATTGTCTTGCCTTAGGGGCTGTTGCTGGGTGGCACACTGGTGTTGTGAACTATGTGACACATTGGTTGTGATTGGTGTTTGTTTGCGTTTCAGCTTCAGAGGTCTTTGTTGCTTGGGCAGGTTACAGTTAAGGGCCTCTGCATATGTGGATTTAGTGTTGCTATATGTGGGTGTTGGTGGTGCGGGTTTAGAAGGGCTATGTGTTGCTTGAGATGTAGTGTGGGTGTTAACCTTCTCCTCTTGACTGTTTAGCACAATCTTGGGTGGAGAGAGCTTTGCTTACATTTTGGCTATGTAAGTGCATCTCTCACAGGTTGTAGTGTTGGGTGGTAGGAGGAGAGGGTTGTCTGTGTACATGAGGCAATTGCTGCATTGCCCCAGTATGCCCAGATTCACCAGGTGGACAGGAGAAATCATCGGAAGCTGACTCTTGGACATGCTTGGTTTGGGGCTTTTTTTTTTCTTTGTAAAGTATAGGAGCTGTTTCCTTAGCAAGGTACTTTGCAATTATAGGCTGTTTAGTGCCTACTATTAATTTCTCCTTGTTAACAAGGAGAGTTCAGTGTTTGTATGAGTTTAAGGCTTCCTAGTGCTTTCCAGCAGGTATTAGAGAAAGTGCTAGTCACAGGGATGCTTAAAGGTAAGATTGAAAAGAATGCACTCTGCAGTGTGCACTAGAGAAGTTAGATGTGAAAGTAGGTAACTTGAGTTTTACCTGTTTAAAAAGTTAAGGTTTAGTGGAGAGTTACTATTTTTAAAACAGCAAGATGGATTGAAAGGGGTGGTCACTTTTGTATTTTGGTACTATGAAATACTGTAGGATGGCCAATAAATTTAAATAATTGAAGGGGTGGGATTTCAAAAATGATGATTTTGTGATTACTCACATAAGCCAGTTAAAGTAGAGAGAAATGAGATATATGGTCAGATTAACATAAGAGGCGGTCAACTAGAAAGACAGTGGTATTTAACAAGACAACTTAAATGGGTGGTAGGGCGGAAAAATTCTGCCTGACTCAGAACAGAGAGAGCTGTGGTCTCTTTTGAATTTTTAATATGCTGTTAAAACAGAATGCAAGCAAAACACAAAGTAAAGAAAACAAACTACAGTATTCAAAATATAGAAAGGCAACACAGTAATACAAAAAATAACAGCAAACTAACCTTTCCTTCACAGCAAAGTGTAGCAGAGTCTGGATGAGCCTTTCTGGAAAAAAGAAAATGGATGAATAGATTCACTGACTTTTTACTTTCATTTATTAAGTTAAAATCATGGACTATTCAAGAATTTAAATTGTTTGAATAGAAAGATGTTTATGGAGTTTATGGATGAGATGCTTCCTCAATAAAACTACATTTTGTGAAAAAATTATAATTTTTCTGCAGTAGGATTGGTGTATTTTTTATATTTTCCTCTGGGTTAATGTGTTTGCATTTGAAAAGTTTAGATTTTACTCTGTTTAAGATTGCTTTCAGGGTACTATACCGATCACAGTTTGCAGGCAGTCTAGATGAAAATATTAAGAAAAATAAAATGAAGATGCAGTTACATCCATAAGATTATTAACAAGCAAAGTGACAGCAGAGAAATTAAAATAGTAAAAAAAAATTATTACAGTAGAGAAAATATTTGAGGATTTGTTTTAAGGTGTGAATATGTAAGTCAACAGCTGGTGAAAATATAAAGAGGCAGTAGAGTTAGTGCAGGTGAGTGTGACATTTAGGTGTTTAAACAGTGGTAAAGCACTTGCACTCTGATTTTTGATGGAGGCATTTTTTTGAGTTTTGCTCTTAAAATGGGAAAATAGGACATTTATTTAAGGAAAGAGGGGAGGGATTTCCAGAGTGTGATGATAGGAAGTACTGCAAGCACAGCTAGCTAGATTTTTCGAAATAATTATATTTCATTTGTGAATACCAATCTGATTTGTACAAGACGCTTGTGTTACAAATGTATTAGAACTGTATGCCATGTGTTTATCAAACTGATTTGTACAGATGTTTGAAATAAACAGGTATTTGTAATGTGCTTGTGTCTGAAATGTATCCAAAGTGTGCCTTAATGGAGATAACATAAATGTACATGCCCTATTGTAACTATTTAAATGTATATGTTTTAACATAGGAAACTGGAAGATAGGAGGATAACCTCAGTCCAGCAAACTTAAAAATATATTGGAAATTAAATCACTTTATGGGCTAGGCCACAAAGATGCTTTCTCACATTTCAATGCAGCCAGAGACACTGAGTCTGTGCTAGAAAGCTTTCTGCATTGTCTTTGGGGTGAACTAATTACTACTCTTGAAGCATGGAGGTAGGAAATTGTGTTATGACTTCCAGCACCTGCCACAGATCTGCGCAAAAGCCCTTTTGTGCGTATTTTTACAGGTAGGTGCTAAATCTTGCCAATGGGGGTTTGCATCGGAACGAGAAGTCAAATGACTAGAAGTGATGTCATTCTACAAACTATCCTAGAGGTAATATTTTAGATATTATTTTGAGAAGTCTCTTAGTGAGACTGACCATTCTGTATTCTATCTAGGGCCTGACAACAAGAAGGACCAGTCACCACATCATCTGCCTTACTTTATTAAGTAAGTAGGGAATAGTAATTATCTTAGATTCAGTCAGGAATATAGTGAAGCATAGTTTAGATATTGTTTTTCTTTATTTGTCTGCATCTGACCTTCAGTGTTATATTAAATATTTCCTGTGGTTTTGAACTCTGATGTCATTGTGAAAGATATTTAATATTGTCTTGATCTTTTATTTATTATTAAATATGTTTAAACCTTTCACTGTGACTGATCTTTGTAGAGATATTTAAGTTTTGAGGGTATTTGCATATTTATTTGGTGACACTGTGTGGGCCACTCCTAATAGCCTTGCTCTTGGTCAAACTACCATTTACATTAATATTAATTTCACTCAGTATATTGGGTACCCTTGCAAGGACCTTAAGGCAGGAGTGTCTGGTAGTGGTAACTACCTTTTAGTCTGAGCAGAAGGGGGAATAGCTAGTAAACCTGTGCCAGCCTTTCCCAGGTGTGTGTGTGTGTGTGTGTGTGTGTGTGTGTGTGTGTGTGTGTGTGTGTGTGTGTGTGTGTGTGTGTTTGTGTGTGTGTGTTTGTGTACATACATATACACACATATTTTAGTAATTTCAAACTTTAGGTCTCCAATAACATACTTCATATTCTCCATCCTTTAGATCTGACTGTAAAAAAACATCTTAAATCACAAACTACTCTATAATTTTTTTTACCATTAAATAACAGTCACATTTCCTAAAGGTACACTGGGTCTTTCTTGCCTACATTGGTTGCAGCGGGTATTATTTGTGTATGAAATGTATACCGTCCCCATTTTCCTGTCTCTGCTTCTGTTCCTTTACAGGATAGACCTAACCTTCAGCTTCATATTGCATAGCTTTTGGTCAAAGTAATACCCCCTGTTAAAACATTTTATCATATTACCTTTTTCAAGGATGGATGTAGGAAATCTATTGAACAAATGGTTTCTTGGATGTGGTGGTCAGGGTACAATATGAACAGTGTTTGAAAGTAACAATCTCTGTATGCGTGCTATAGGCTTCAGCACACTGAAAACAACTTAGACTCACACTTGCTTAAAAAATACATTTTTCTGGGTAGCCAGATAACAAACAGAAAGTTCTATTATCAGTATGTCTAATATATCTATAATGATAAAATCCACGAGTTGTAAGTACTGATCTTCAAATCCAGCAGACTGATCCTACTGAATTAGCTACACAAACTCATGTTATAGAAAACACATGAAGCTCATTCTGGAATTGCCAAGTACAAAGAAAGATGACATAATGTCTTATTTTGGCCAGGTATGTCCATGGATTGAAGTTGATTCAGCTTTGTTTTAGTTTAGAGACATTTAGCATGTATTTGCTATGACGACTATTCTTAGTATTCTGGCATTAAAAACTCATAGACATTCTGTCTCAAGATATCATAATTCCACTGAAGTTCATTTTTATATCATGGTATCCTAACATAATAATTCGAGATAATATTCAGGTTTGTGAGCCACAAGTTCAACGTTTCACAAGTTAGAGGCCCAATTTATTATATATTTTTTGATATATCGCTCTCTAAAAAGTCTAAACAGCATTATGTAAAAATATTGTCATCATAAATCAGGACTGTTACATTGCATTTCCTGAGTAAAGACCCAAAGGTCTGAACCAAATAAGTGTCTTCCTTTCCTCTCACAACCCAGATATTACAGCTGTCACTGAATCTTTAACTCAAACTAAGAAGCCCCAACTTTAAGCACCTCCCCCCATCCATTTATGACCATGGTGAAAGATATAGTAATTGGAAAGGAGGCTGCTGTTACGATGCACAAGTGATGTAAAGTCCACTGTTCTAGCCAAACTAACACTACAACAGACACAGATCCCAAATGGGACATTCAGAAGCCATGTAGCTAAACACGTGATGCCCTTGAGGTGTCATTTGCATGTATCCAATGGGCCTCCATTACAAGAGCTTTAAGGTCTTGCACAATCAAAAACATAGCTTAGCTGAATTTTTCTTGCAGTTGTTATGGAAAATTTAAAATCAAGAAAAACAACCCCTTAATTACCACACCAGCATCTCTTGCTCCTCCTTCATCCCTCTCTAAATTCAAATTCCTGCTGTCTAAAGTTGCCCAGCTAGCAACTTCAATAAAAAAAAATATATATCTGATTATCCTGGAGGATTTCTACATTAACATCTCAGGTTAAATGATATTTCTGAATTTCTAGCTAACAAGTACCTCTTACAGCTAACCACAGAACCTATCCAACTACATCTGTACTCAGTAAACCACTCAACCCTTGACCTCCTAATCACTAATGAATCATCAACTGTTTCAAATATTTCAGTTCTTTCCATCACCTTCAGTGATCACTGAATAGACATCTTTCAGATTAACAATTTTTCTCTACTATCTTCCCCCAAGAGGATCTTCTTCACTGTTTCATTAACTGGAATTCACTGTCATTGAATTTGATCTGTTTAAGTGCTCTTGGATTAAACTCTTCATTGTAATTTACACTGCTTTTTTTTACTTTTTATATGGAAAACAGAAAAGTATGTATTACCTATTACTTCTATGTATAAATTAGATCTGATGAAGCTTCTACAAGAGCAAACGTGCTCTTCCTTGTTTTAACTTAATAAACAGTGATTTAATCAAGCAATACCAGCTCAAGCCCTGTTTTCTTATTTTTAATATGCACAGAAAGTGATCATTGACACAGGTCTTACATAAAAAGTTATGACAACAACCTTTTTAACAATTTGCATACTCCTGTACAAGTAGTTTTCATATTTTTTACCTTATACACACGTGCACACACACACACACACACACACACACACACACACACACACACAAAGCACATATATAAATATGTTAATATAGATTGATATATCCATATTTATATCTATATCTCGCTATATGGGTATAGATATAGATTTAGATATATAAATATATCTGTATCTGTTTATGGGCCAGATGCATGAACAGCTACACATCACACTACTATTGTGAGCATGTTACGGCACAATGCGCACATAACAGTGCACTATTTTGTAGTCATTAATCAGCTCTACAGGTAGAGCTGCAAAAGAAAGGTTAATGGCTGTGTATGCTAATGAATGCATAACTAGCCTCATTACATACTAATTAATCAACTCAAGATGGTAGAACCATTCAGGAAGCTATAAAGTAACCTTAACAACTTGATACAACTGTTTTCCATGAACTTCAAAACATATTGGAATACAGCCACCATCATACTTGTGGAAAAAAAGCAATGTTAGGGGCTGCTGCTGCTGCTCTCTTGCATGTGTATGTGCAACAGACTCAAATTTGTACTGCCACTACTGCTGATACTGCTCAGCCATGGAGAAAAAGGGTATTCAGACCCCCATTTAACATATCATGGACTGCATGATATTGAAGTATTAGAGTGATGCAGAGTTGATAGGGAAACACTGCAGGAGCTTTACAACCTCTGCTGCCCCCACTTCAGACCCAGGAGAATTCAAGGAGAACCAATACAAGTGGAAATTAATGTATGTGTAGCATTAAGAATGCTAGCTACTAGTACATTCCAGAGTCCTATGAGGGATACAGTAGGCATGTCACAGGCCATAGCCTCCAGAATATTGCATCAATGTCTTAATGCCATGCTAGAACATGCTAGGGAGTACATCTATTTTTCCCACACCGGAGGAGACAGCAAGAACAAGATAGGAATTTTATTCTGTAACACATTTCCCCTGCATTTTTCGGGACATAGACTGCTCTAACATAGAAAAAAATAAATAAATAAAATAAATACCTGGTGAACAGGGAGGAAGTACATCCAGAGGAAGGGGTTCTACTCATTCAACTGCCAGATTGTCTGTAATGCCCAAGGGACCATCCTCAATGTATGTGCAGGTAACCCAGGCAGTTATTATGGCTCACATATATGCCACATGTCTCAGCTTTATACAAGGTTTTCTAGGGGTGATGTCCTACAAGGACATCTACTGGGTGATGCAGATTATGCACAGGAACTGTGGCTCATTATGTTCATCTGAAATGGATACACACCCACTGAAAAATTATGCAGCAATGCCCACACTCAAACTAGAAACATAGATCATGTGTTTGGCATGCTGAAGTCATGGTTCCACTGTCTAGACACATCAGGGGGGTGCCTTGCAGTATGATCCAAGCACCTGTACAGAAATTCTCACGGTCTGTGCATGTTGCACATTATCATCTTGAGGAAACAGCTGCAACAGGGACAGCAATGGTCAGGATCATACATCACTGGACTACAGGCAGGGACAGCACCTCCAACACATTCACATGAGGATTATGAGGGAGAATCTCCAGCTGCAGAGGGAGTCGATAGACATAGGCATGCCCAGTATGCCCTTGCCCTAGCTAACAGGCAGAAGATAACACACACACCACCTAAGCAGCAAAGGATAGCAAAACACACATGCACTGCCTAAGTGGCAAAGGATAGCGCACACACACTCACCACCCAAGAGGCAAAGGATAACTAACATGGTCACCACCTAAGAGGCAAAGGATAGCACATGCGCTCACCAGCTAAGAGACAAAGGATAGCACACAAGTTAGAAAGGATAGCACACACTCACCAGCTAAGGAATACACATGACAGCCTAAGCACATATAAATATTAAAACTGATGCCAGCCAATGTCCACAGATTTTACTTCCCCATATAATGGCTGTAATGGCTGTGTATGGATAGTATCAGACAGAAACAGCCCCAAAGAACACAACTTGTACCTATAGTAATGTCAAGGTAAGTTTGGAACCTGTAGTATCAGAACAAATGTATAGGAAGATAAAAGTAACATAATTGACATATCTGTGTTATGCTTAGTTTTAAATGTTCTCCAGCATAACCTATGTGAGGTGTCCACCAATGGTATTATTGGCTTATAGGAATGATATCTGCTATATATAGCTAAGCATTGTATGCAGTGTTAGAGAAAAATGTATTCCTCATGATTCTTCTTCAGAAAATGCATACTGGGGTCCTATTACATGATTGAACGCTAGAAATAGCGAACACCCATTTGTCAAACCCAAATGCACAAAACCACAGAATATCAAAGGAACGAATCAGCAATTTTTTCCCAGGGAAAAAATTTGCTGGGCTCTTCTCCGGACTTTGTTGTTTTCTTCACTGTGGTGTGATCTCGGAGTTGATATATTTAAGGTGGGGGCATGTGGGGGCACCCCCCACATTGGAGGTTGTGGGAGGCAAAGCTCCACACTTTATGTTGCCTGTACATTTTTTTTTTGGATCAGAGAATTTTTTTTCACTGGGAAAAAAATTGCTAAACTGCTCCTTTGAAATTTTGTGGTTTTGTGCATTTGGGTTCGAAAATAAATCGTTCGCTATTTCTAGTGTTTGATCATATAATATGTACCCTGCATAGTAACTTACAGTTTCTTCACAAATGAATTGTTTAATAATTGTGTTAAAATGATATGTAGTATAGAAGTATAGTTATGCAAACCACAGATACATATTGTAATTTTAAGTGTTTTACAACTACATTCTAATATCAAGCTGCAAGTGTATTAACAGATGACTGAAGATAAAGAAAGTGTTGAAGGGGTTAAGGCATGTACTATGATCTGTAGAATCTGGTTCTGGAATGCCCAGAAAGGGAGATAAGAACACAATGAGAAAGATATTTAGTTTTATGTGATCTCTGACCCTCTCTGGCTGGGATGGGTAAGTACAAGGAATGTTGGGAAGATAGCATGTGCTGGTACTGAAATATACAAGGTCAAAAAACAAGACTGGTTGCTAGGCCAGGTGGATTGTATTTTTCTAAAATATTATTGATACTAAAAACATGGTTGTAAGTGTTCACTTGCAATATTAAGTGAGAAGCACAAGGGTCTGCAGAGACCCTATTTGTTAACTAATATGAAATGTCAGAATTCTGCATGCATGTTATTGATAAGAAATTTAAAAAAAACTGCATTTTTTTGCTGCTGGGTGAGAATCATTTGAAAACTTTGTGAAGCAGTCTCTCAGTGCTGATATTGAGTGGATATGAATAAAAGAAGAAATGTTTTGCACATCCTAATGAGTTATTCTTGATTCAAGACTAACAAGTAATTAATGTTATTTATGTATATTTTTAACTGCACTATAACAACAATAACCAGTATCAAGCCCTTCACTTATCCACTCAACTCAAAACAATCAACAGGACAATTATATCAACAGTTTCACAAGTAGTGCAATAAGAAGGAATGCAATATCAATGATTTGAATACATGACTTACAATACTAACTGAAATAAATAATACAAAATGAACATGTACAAAAACATCCCAAGTTTTCTAATGTAATACATATGTATAAAAATCAACTCACTGAGAAAGACTCACTTAGCTATCCACTCTGTACATCAGACATATATGCAACTCTAAGTCAAAACAAAATAAACAAAGGGTATAGAACAGTCATCATCATTTGCATGGGTGGGGGACAGAAGACCAAGGCTGACAGCAAAGTAGTGAGTGTGTGTGAGTAAGAAACACAAGACATTCAGTAAAGCAGAAAATATCTCAGGGACACAATCAACATTAAGATTTGATTAGCTTGCGGGTGTGTGAGTTGGTATGGGCAGTTTCTGTGAAATATTTGTGTGTGAGTCTGCATGAGCACAATCAAGCTTTGTAGCAGCAATACATCCTGGCATGTTAGACAGGTGTGCATGGTAGAGTTGTCATTTCAGTGTCGTCACTCCCAGCCACGGCTTCTGCCTTGAGTTGCACTGCCACTTCCATATCCTCGATTTGAAGTGGACATGCTACCTGAATGTGAACAATGTCTGCTGGACAAGCTGTCTTCATGACTGCATCCAGGACCATGACTCCATAGCCTACTACATCTGGGTTTGGAGAGAGAGTGAGGATGCCCAGAAACTATTGAGAATACATAGCTGGCAGCATTGGCAACCTCAAAGGAATATGGTGAGGGTTATTGTTAGCCTAAATATGTTGTCAAGATCATATTCATATAGACATGTTCAAGCAAAGGAGAAAGGAACACTTTCTGTACTTTCTTCTGGTCGGCTGGCAATTTGATAGTCTGCTAAGTCAGATCTCTCTGGTATGTACATTTTCTGATTCCTACTCTAATCATGTGTTAGTGACAGAGAGGGATAAGAAACACACCTCAGTGTGTGTTGTCATTGCACTGACATGAGGGTTCAAATCCAGCTAGTGCACTGCTTGAGATAGTAAATGCATATTTCCTGAGCATAGGGAAATCACACAATCCTGCAATTCATTTTTATTTGAAGGTGTTTACTACTATTGACACTTTTTATTTGGTTCATCATTTGTACACATTTTGGCAAAGTGCACGTAGGGCTGGCAATGTTTCTTGACAGTGAATGAGAGTCCACTGCCTAAGGTACAAACTGACAAAAATTAATTTGGAATGCCATAAATAGTGCATTTTAGAGTGGCACAGGTGCGCATTGCTGCAGCACTCTGAACATAGAAAATTAAAGAAATTATACATTTGAATTAAGTATCACTGTAACACACTTTGTAAATGCAATGAGTTTAAAGAAACAGGATGGATGATGCAGGGTTTGAATCCAGTTTGCAGATACCTTTATTTTAAAGTGTATATAGAAAAAATATATAGGAATGATATGTTGTACATAAAATGCATATGCTAAGGTATGTGATAAATGCTCCATATTGTACCTGTAATTCATGTGAGTTGAGGTGCAAAGATGTTGCTGTTGTCTAGCCACCTGTTGTCCTCATTGACAATAATATTAGTAAGGGATGTTGGATCATATGACAGGTTGTACAGTATTATAACAAAAAAGGATTAACATGAGAACTGTGGACAGATGTATCACATGCTGCATAAACTCTCACAATCATATCTCATCACAGTAGAAAGTACTTCTTCATGCCATACTATGTGCAATTGTCTGTTGTGTGCCAAGCATGACCTCTTTTCATTGTCTGTATGTCTATGTCCTCAGCCATTGACACTACATGACAGGGTAATGATGTGTAGACTACATGCTGTTTATAATATTTGCAGCAGATGTGAAAATGCAGCATGTGTCCTTGTAACAGTATAACTGTTGAATAGAAGTAAAAGCCATGTTTTTTTCTTGTGTTTTGTGGTTTTGAAAAAAAAATATATATATATATTAACATTTGTTGACTGGGAAAGTCCACTGGGTCAGCAACCCATTTTCAGCAGAGGCCCAGGGAGAAAAGCTTCACAATACATTACAGTGATAACAAGTTTGACATAGGCTTTAAAAGTATTACATGTTAAAAAAAGTTAGTAATTCAGAGAAAAAAACTATATGTCTACAATACTATTTACAGGATTTACAGAAGTCTAGATACAATTTACAAGATTTACAGAAGTCTTCACAAGATGAAATAGAAAAAGCACATTTAAAGTCATAAATTTGCAGGGGTTTACTTTATTCAACATTGGAGAAACATGGGGTTTGACACAGTACTGTCTATGTTAAGAATATAGTATACTGTATGGAGGTAATTATCCAGTGGTTATTATGGTTATCATGGAAGGCTAGGTTTACATAGATAAGCCAACCCAATAAATGTTAAATGTGCTTACTTTTTTATTTTTTTAAGGAGGGTTGTTTCTGATGCAGGTGGAGGATGGATTATTTAGATTGTGATTTTAGAGCTATTTTAAAGGTTTTTGGGTGGTCAAGTTTGGGTTATTTTAGATGGTAGGTTATTCCAAAGTCTGGCTATGGTGTGGGAGAACAGGCACTGACCGGCTGTTTTGTTGGGTTTTGTTACTGTGAGCAAGGGTTTACAGGAAGATCTTATTGTTCTAGCAGGGGTATATGTTTGTAGGATTGCCTTGAGAGCTGGGCATAATTTGCATGCTGTTTGGCAGAGAACAAACAGGCCTCACAGATGAAGGAAAGGTGTTTGTTTGCCTTGCTTGATGTACTATGCCTGAATATTTCTGATCTGTTAGATTTTATTGTGAATTGAAGTTTTTCATTTAAGGTTTGGTTACTTCTATGTTTTTTATCTTTTTCTCATATTACATTTGTTTTCTTCTAAGTTTTCAGTTCTGTTGGAGTTTTAAGAGGTCTTGGCTAGGATCAGTTAGAAAAGTTATCAAAAAAATTCCTTTGCAAACAGTGAACAACATCAGCTAATTAGTAGGAAGAGCTGAGAAACAGTCATCTTTATTTAGCTGGAGTGTTTGGCTTGTTTGCTGTACTCTGTCTTGAATATTGTTGATCTCTGCCTGCATTTTATTTTGAATTGAGGTTTTTCATTTACGGTTTAGATACTTCAATTTTTTATCATTTTATTATATTACATTTGCTTTTTTCTAAGTTTTCTGCTCTGTTGGTGTTTTAAGAGGTCTTGACTAGGATCTGTTAGAAAAGTTAGCAACTAATTCCTCTGAAAACAGTGAATAACAACAGCTAATTAGTTTGAGGAGCTGAGAAATAGCATTCCTCATTTAGCTAAAAATATTTGGAGGCATCTATATTTAGCTGGAGTGTTTGTTTGACTTGCTTACTGTACTCTACCTGAATATTACTGATCCCTGCATTTTATTTTCCCATCCAACCTACCACCCACCCAACTATTGTTGTATTGATAAACTTGGTGGCTTTTGAATTGCCTGCCCCTACTATAAATTTGATTTTAAACACTCCTCCCAGTCCCATCTCATCAGCTCATTCTACTTTGTACAGAGAGATCATCTGGGAAGGCCCACCTCCTTAGTTTCTTAACCTTTAATTATCTTCTGTTTTCTCCTTTCCCACTTAAGTAAAATGCACTGTATTCAGCTACTTTTACAGTTTTTGTTTATTTCCTACTTTATTACATTATTTTCCTTTTGCTGCTTGTTCTTAAAAAGTGTTCCATTGCATTTATGTTGCTGCATTTACTACTGCTTGTTAGTAGCCTGATTAAATTGTAACTGTTATTCTAAGCCTCTTAGTTTTGGTTTAAGCACTTGGGTGTCAGCACAGGCATTTTACATTAAGAAGGTTTGTGGCCTACACTCTTGTGGGAGGAGATGCTAGCTTCTGCCTTTCTGAGCTGGGAATTGCTGGTTGAAGGCTTATTCTGCCTGTTATTCTAAGTGTCTTTGTTCTGGTTTAAGTACTTGGGTTCCAAACCAGTTATTTTTCATTAGGAAAACTTGTTGTCTAAAGTCTTAGGTTCATAGGTTCATACTAGGCTATCTGCCCTAGGGCATTTATAAGCCTAGCCAGAGTGTGTTTGGCTTTCACCACCCATTTTAAATTAATTTTGCTATGCCCTTTTTTGAGGTTAGTATACTGTGCCTCTGTCTAACAGTGACACAGAAGTGGTACCCGGGGTAAACATACGATCCCCCATCCACTCATCAAGATTCCTCTTGAAGAGAGTCAATGAGGGACTCTGCCTAACCTGGACTGGGATTTTATTCCAGAGTGAAGGGAGCCTCTGGGTTATGAATCTGTCCCTCCAGCATGTCCTATTTATTTCAGTGCTGAGGTTCAAGTCTCTCGAGCGCGTAGCTCGATGGGATTTGGATTTTCTGAGGTGCAGTATGTCCATTAATTCCGGGTTGGACATGGCTTTATACGTCAGGCACAGATCACCTCTGTGCAGGTGGTATGCCACTTAGTAGAGCTGGAGTTTCTTTAACCGGGCAGCATATGGCATCTGTTTGAGCCCTTTGATCCTCTTGGTGAGGTACTTTTGGGGTCTTTCCAGTTGCTGCAGGTGTCTGGTAAGGTACATCCCAAAAGGGGCATTGTACTCAATTATGGGCCTGATGAGGGATGAGTAAAGAGGCACGATGACCTCCCCTGATCTAGATGTGAATCCCTTCATGATTAGGTGGGCTATATAAAATGTTTTTCTAACCAGTTTGGCCACGTGGTTGTCAAATGAGAGATTGCTATCAACTTGGGTCCCCAGGTCCCTAATTACTTCTTCCACACTTAATGGATTACCACCTATGTGGTAATTTGTGGACACTTTGTTTTTTCCAAAGGGGATGACTATACACTTTTTGGCATTTAGCTTTAGGCCATGGCTCTGGCACCAGTTGTCTGTTTCTATGAGGCCCTTTTGGAGGATGCTTGTGTCGGCTGGAGAGTCGATTATGGCGCTTAGTTTGCAGTCATCTGCGAACTTGGTCAGCCACACTCCTTCCGTGTTGGCCTGTATCTCCGAGAAATATATACCGAACAAGAGAGGTCCCAGGACTGAGCCTTGTGGGACGCCACTTGTAACTGGTTTGGAGTCTGACATGGCTCCAGCAATTCTAACCATGTGGGTTCTGTCCTTGAGCCAGTTTGCAACCCATCAAGTGACATAGGGGTTTATATTTAAGCTGGTGAGCTTATCTATACTGCCCGAGTGGGGTATTGTATCGAAGGCTTTTGCGAGGTCCAGGTAGGCTGTGTGGGCCACCTTCCCCTCGTCAATGGCCTTGGTGACTGCTTCAAAGAAATTGACCAGGTTTAAGAGACAGGATCTGCCCTTAACAAAGCCGAACTGGGTAGGTTCCAGTGTCTGTAAGTCCCCAATATCTTTATTTATGAGGTCCATAATGATGCTTTCCATAGCTTTGCAGACCAAGCTAGTCAGGCTTATGGGGCGATAGTTTCCAGGATCCGTTGAGGCACCACCTTTGTGGAGAGGGACCACTGTTGCTGTATGCCACTCTTTGGGTACATAACCTGTAGTAAGGCTGAGATTGAACAGTAGTTTTATGTTTGGGTTTAGCTCTTCTTGGAGTTCATGTAGGACGCAGCCCGGGACACCGTCTGGTCCCATTGATGCTGTGTTTTTTGCTTTGGAGAGGGCGGCTCTTACCTGAGCATTTGAGATGTCAGGGGGGCAGCACTCTGCTGGGATAGATATTTGCCTTTTTGGGGGGGGGGGGGGAGTTTGCGCTGAACCTGTCAGCTAGGATGTTGGCAATGTCTGTGGGTTCAGTGTATTTTTTGTCATTTTGGACTAATTCTGAACATATCTGGGAATTCCCACCCAGGTTCCTAACATAACTAAAGAAAGCCTTGTGATTATCCTTAGTGTCCTGTGCAATTTTTCTCTCGAAGCTGGCCTTAGACGATTTTATGAGTGCCCGTAGTTTTTTGCTAATACTGATCAGAGATGCCTTCCCTTTTTGGGATTTTGCTCTATCATGTAGTAGATTCCTCCTTCTATTGTATAGTTTGTTTATGGCTGGGGTCCACCAGACAGGACGTCTGCCTTTTGAGGATTGGGTCTTGGTTTTATTTGGGATTGCATGATCCATGCATTCCTGAAGGTGTTCATAGAATGCATTTATAAAGGATTCTGCGGTCTGGGCCGTATTTTCCACAGGCCCGGGGGCTTTGAAGGATCCCACCTCAGTTTTGAGGAGTGTGAAATTTGCTTTAGAGAAGTTTTTCACTGTGGTTTTCTGGGCAGGGTGTGGGGTCGGGATGTGAATATCCAGTGAGATTAGTTGATGGTCTGATCTTACCAGTGAGGGATACACTTCTGGTCTGGAGCATAGAGTCCCCATATTGGTGATGATCAGGTCCAGTATGTTTTCCCCTCTTGTGGGAGTGGTAACAAGTTATTCCATAGCATTTGAGTTTATAAATTCTAGGAACCTTTGGGTTAGGGTGTTGGAGCTAGAGTAATGTTCCCAGTCTGTGTTTGGGTAGTTGAAGTCGCCCAATATAATGGTATTTGGAGAGACCTTTATATTTTCCAGTGTTCTCAGGAAGGCCGAGTGGAGTTCCTGGGTTTGGGAGGGTGGTCTGTAGCAGGCTATAAACTGGAAGGCAGTTTTACCTACTGTTAGTTGCACATGGATAGTCTCTGATTCTTCGTGCTGTGCCACCAACCTGGAGGTGTGGGTATCTTTGATGAATATTGATACTCCCCCTCCTTTTGTGGTTCGGTCCAAGTTTTGAGGCCGAAAAGCATAGTATGAGGTATAACCTGGTAGTGCTGGGGTGCTCTCAGGAGCCTTGAACCAGGTTTCTGTTACTGCACAGATATCGATGTTCTCCATGCTAAGGAGAGTTTCGAGTGTGTGCATCTTTAGGTTTAGACTTCTGGCATTGAGTAGCACTACTCTTAGTTTCTTATCCCTTGTGATACCTATGGAGGTGGGTTTGTCTTTTGAGCCTTGCCTAAAAAAGGCACTATGGGGGTAGCAAGAGCCTTTGCCAATATCCGAAGGCCCAGGGGTGATAGGTGCAAGCCATCCCTAGTGAAGCTTCGTGGCTTGTCCAGCATGTCATCCCAGGCTGACAGGCATTGGATCCCTTTTGAATGACACCAATACTTAAGCCAATTGTTGAAATTGATCATCTTGTCTTCATATTGTGGCATCATTCTTAGTGAGGATAAGATGCTACTCAAGGTCAGGGTTATACCAGCCTGGGCTACATGCTCAGAGAGCTCCTCTATGTCTCTTTTTATGTAGTCCAGGGAGGTACATCTCATGTCATTCACACCAGCATGGACAATGATTGAGTCATATTTGTACTTGCCTTGGAGTGACCTGAGTGCTTTTGTTATGTGGTGGATCCTAGCACCCGACAGGCAGCTCACCGTGACCTTCTCCTTGTTCAGCCTGGTGAGCGGGACGTCAGTGTGCCTGACGATAGAGTCACCTATTACAAGTGTATCAGGTGTGTTGTTTAGCCTTAAGAACTGTGACTGTTCGGCACACTGGCTTTGTGAGCTATGTGTTGCACGTGTTTTGTTTTGGGGTAGCGATTGCTTGGGTGTCTGCTTTGGAGGTCTCTGCTGCTTAGGCAGACTTTTATTTAGAGCCTCCGAGTATGTTTTTGTGTGTTTATGTGTTTGGTTTGCTGTTGTGGTAGGTCTATGTGAGACTGGAATTGTAGTGAGTGTGGTTTCCTTCTCCTCCTGACTGGTTACGCCAGTACTGAGTTGAGAGAGCTTAGCCTCCAGTTTGGCTATATGGTTACATCTCTCACATGTGTTGGAATTTGTCGGGAGGAGGAGAGGGTTGTCTATGTACATGAGGCAGTTGTAACATTGCCTCAAGATTCCCAGATTCACCAGCTGGACCAGAGAGGAGATTGGCAACTGACCTTTGGACATGCTAGAATAGTATTGAGAATTCCTTTATAATTAAAAAATGGCCATTGGGGAACAAGGTACTCAAGGAGAGTTTGTGAGGGTGTAGTGCTTTTAATTTTTTAGTGCTGACTTATATAATTGTTTTAGTGAGCAAGTGCCAGGTAACTTAAATGCAATGTGTTACAGGTAACTTAAATGTAAAAATGACAAACAGTAACTTTTTTTCAAATAAAACAAGGAAATAAGTACAGTAAGCAATGCAAATATCACTAAGGATCCACAGAAGTGCTGAAAGGCCACGTTTTAGGTGGAATTAGCGTTTCAGGGAAATAACAAGCAAACAAACAACAAGCATACAAACAAAGCAAAAGAGTGTAGCCTACACCACTCTAAGCTGGGAATTGCTGATGGAGTTTTATTGTGTCTGTTATTCTATGTGTTTTGTTCCAGTTACAGCACTTTGGTTCTAAACCAGTTATTTTACATTAGGAAATGTTGTGGTCTGAATTATTGTGGCAGGAGAGTATAACCTACACCCTTCTAAGCTGGGAATAGCTGGTTGAAGGCGTATTGTGTCTGTTAGTCTGAAAGTGTCCTAGTTCTGGTTTAAGCAATTGGGCACCAGACCAGTTATTTTATTTTAGGAAGCTTTGTGGTTTAGAGTCTTGTGATAGGAGAGTGTAGTCTGCACCCTTCAATGCTGGGAATTGCTGTTGAAGGCTTATTGTGCCTGTTATTTTTAACTGTCTTTGTTCTGGTTTAAGCAGTTGGGTTCCAGACCAGTTATTTACACAAAGAAAGTTGGTAGTGTACACTGTTGTGGGAGTATTCTACCAAACTGCTGCTTTAAACTTTGTTTTGCTGCTGTGATTGCAATTTTCTGCACTTTGAATTTCTAGTACTTCTGGGTTTTATAGCATAGGCTAGATTCAGGCTTACTGAATCTAGACTATTTAGTATTATTTGAACACTAAAACCAGCTATCTTACATTAAGAAGATCACCCTGCACCCTTGTGGCAGAAGTGTACAGCCAAGGGCCCATCTAAGTTGGGGATTGCTGGAATAAGGCTCAGTCTTGAGGTTTCCCTTTGGTTACTTTGTTTAAAATCATTCAACTTCACTTGTATTTAGGTGTCATGTTTGCATGGGTTTATCCTTAGTTTACTGCAGCTACTCAGAGATTGGTGACTTTATCCAGAGATCTGGAGGCTCTGTGAAAACTTCACTCCCCTGTCCCTGCCACACATACCTCATGGCATCCCTACACCTGTCCTCTACTTTGTATCTCTAAAGTGCAGGTCATAAATGCCTTCTCTAAGGCCAAAAACACAGCATCTATGGGACCTGTTAACATCCCAGGCTACATCCTACATGGGCTCCAACAAGAATTAGCAACACCATTGGATACTCTTTCAATCAACGTCTAAGCACTGGCTTCATCCCAGCTGAATGGAAAATGGCCACCATTATCCCTTTTCAGAAATGTGGTACATCAACTGACTCTGGGAACTATATAGACTTATTAGCCTGACTAGCCTTAACTGCAAGGCCATGGAGTGAATCACCATGGAACTTATCAACAAAGACATAGGTAATCTCCAAACACTTGACCCTACTCAGTTTGGATTTGTCAAAGGTAGATCATCCCTGTTAAACCTGGTGGACTTCCTTGAGACAGTCACCAAGGATATGGATGTGGGGAAATCTGTGCATATAGCCCAACTATACTTAGCCAAGGCTTTTGACACTATCATCCACTCAGGCATTATTGACAAACTCACCCAGGTAGGTATCAACCCTATATCATTAGGTGGGTCACTAACTGGCTCACTGATAGAACCCATATGTCAAAATAGGGTAATCCACCTCCAAAAGCAGACTTGTAACCAGTGATATTCCGCAGGGATCAGTCCTGGGACCTCTACTGTTTTCAATCTATTTCTCCAAAGTACAAGCAAAAACAAAAGGTCTGTGGCTGACAAAGTCTGCTGATGCCTGCAAACTGGGAGCAGTCATAGAATCTCAAAATAATGTCAACACCATACAAGAGGGTCTTATGCAAACAAATGATTGATGCCAAAGTCATAGCCTTAAACGCAATGTAAAAATATGCATTATCTTCTCTTTCGGTAAGAGCAATGTTCCTGCTAACTACCACATCAATAGCAACACCCTAAGTATGCAGTCAGTAGCGAAAGACTTGAGCACAAAGGTTGACAGCATCTTAACCCTTTGATCACCATGTCCCCACAGTGGCAAGAAGGGTATTCTATATTGCTCAACTCAGAAGTAAAGACATTATCTCCAAAAAAAAAAAAAAGAAGTTATAACCTTCCTGTACTCTTCCTTCATTAGTACAATAATTGATTACAAAGTGCCTTTTGTTATGTACCTTTCTGAGCACCTGCAGCAATTAGATAGACCACAAAGGTTCCTTACAAGGAAAATTCAAGGTCTTCAGCATCTGTCCTATGGGGATCATCTGAAATCACTGTCACTTTTTATTCTGTTTCATACAGACTACTCAGAGGTGATCTCTGCCTTGTGTATAAGGCAATCTCTGACCCTGCTTTATTGGAAATTATGCATATTCACAAGTCAAATGGCACACTGGTTACTCTCTCTAAAGACCTTAACCTGGAATGTAGCATTAATAAAACCTGCTGGAGGGAGAGAATTGTCTGTCACAGTTTAACACACTTTTGGAATAGATTCCCACTTCATGATAAACAGAGCACCTCATTGGCCCTCTTGAGATGCAGTCTGTATGATGGATGGGCAACCATAATTACATCATGGGGGTTCCAGCTGTGTAACTTTTGGACAGAGGCAATAGGTGCTGATTGCGTAAATAAGGGTAAGAAGTTGGCAAGGATTGTAAGGGCCCTAGGGCCATTAGCCTAGTAAATTCTTATGATCCTATGAAAAAGGCAAACGTTTAATTTCCATATTATTTATTAGTGCAAACAGACCTGACACCTATGCACAGTATTTATAATGAATGAGTGATGTGCATTTGGTATATATGTTTCTCTGTGGCGCAAGCTTTAAATGCAGTCATTTTGGACCAATAACAGAGTTGTTCTGGGGTTCATATCCATACTGTATGAAGGTTATGTGGAAATTTTCACTCAAGATTTATGACTTACTTTCACCAAAACTTCACATGCTGTTTTTTCTTTTTTCTTTTTCTTGCTTTCTGCACTTGTGTGTAATTAAGCTTACCTGCTTAAGGAAAAAAGTGAAATATTTTATTTAGGCAGTTTTTTGTAGCACAACGCTTAGGGGCACTGCACAGAAGTTAGCACTCCAGATAGTACTGAGTGGAGAACATCTGCATTCTGTATAGCTGTCATAGCACAAGGTATAATTACAGTGACTTTTGAGACAAACCAGAAGTGATCCAGGATTCAAATACAGATAATTCTTATTTTTATAAAGGCTGTCAGAATGCAATGTCTAACAACGCTTTGATTAGGAAGGTAACACTACATACAGATGGCTATCATATGTAGGTTGATTGCAAGACATATATGAATAGCACTTGACAGTTGCAATAATTAATGAAGAATGCACTTGCATATCTATGATGGGTGCAATAGTTTAGGTAAAATCATCTCGACTTCTGATATATCCCAACTATGTGTTGAGGACAGTATGTGTTGTGAAGCATGTATGTATCATAACCCAATCTATATTACTCACCTCATGAAAGTCTATGAATTTAAAATATATTTACAAACAGTAATACTGTGCATTACATTGTAATGTAGTTCCCAGGACTTCTTAAAGTTACATACATACAAGCCTGTTTGAATGCATTATATCTGTAATGATCATGGTTGAAAAGGAGTTCTTCTGTAGCAATAAGAAATAATAATCTGGCATGGAATTTATGCATTCTTTATTCCGTAGGTTTGATTTCCACATTGTACAACTCATTTTTTACAGTGTGTGAGTCCCAGCAAATTATGTCTCAAGTCAAACTGTTTGACCTTGCAAAGACAAAGGTTCACATGCCAAGCCATTAAGCATGTCAGTGTTGACCACTCAAAAAAGTATGAATAGGTTGAGCATCACATACGGAAATCCTCACTACCATGTTTCACACCTTCATTGCTGTTTGTTGAACTCCCCACCTCAATGTCTGACTATGGATCTCCCTGCTTTCCATCACACAAATGCAGTTGGCATGGTTGTGAATCTTTGTGTGCTGGCTGTTAAAAGCGAGATTAGAATTTGATGTTATTTCAGACATGGAGTTGTTTGAGTTCTACAGTCATGGCTGGTGTGGGATATGATGGTGATAAATTTAGAGTGAATTTTTGTGGCACTTGTTGTAAAGCACTACAGCTATAGACTGCTGCAGGGGAACTATACTGGGTCTCAGTGTAAGACTGAGGCTTGGAACAGCATAGCCAAGGCTGTCTGCAGTGCAACATGTATGCCATGCTCTAAGCAGAATTGTTATCATCAATATAATGACCTGAAGTGGTGCAAGAGTGACCTCCTTAGCCGATGTTAGGATGAGTTTAGAAGTGCTAACACTCTTTAGTTAAGTGGGTATATTGACTCATCACCATTCAGTTATAGAGAATGCAGTAGACAGCTAAGACTGTTGTTCATTATACTTTCAAGACTTTTTCTCCATTATACAGCTGCTGAAGATATTGCAACAAACAGGGAGGTGCACCAAGATAAGTTAAATTGGCTCAGAGAGGCACATGGTATGTATGCATTAGGTCTTCCTGTAAGCCTAATCACTATTGTAATTATATGATATATGGAAATACTGAAATAAAGAGTTATATTTGTGATATCATAGCAGTGCAGCTGATTAGTGGTACAATAGAGTAAGACCTTCCCATCATACCCAGATGTGACAAAGGTGTATAGGCTGGATAATCATAAATGTGTATATAGTGAAATTATATAGTAAAATGATATGCCACAGATGTAATTCCCACTCTTTTTTGTCTGACCCCACCCCTTCTCTTTCTCATTTGTTTTTGAATATTTTGTATAGCTTACAATTTTTTTTTTGTCATACATTTTTGCTTGCAAGAAATGACATTTAGTACAGAGAGACAGACTAACACTATGGATTGGCCCAACATCCCTTCACAGGTTGCAGCACCGGCACACAGCCAGTATGTCAGGGTCCCAACCTGCCAGCACTGCCTCCACAACCCCTGCCCTACCAGTTCCATTGGCATCAGGTAGCTCTGCCTTGGCTACTGGGGCATTTGTACCCTCCAAGAGTAGTGGTAGTGGAGTGGAGATTTTAGGTTCAGAGGTTCATATCAGGTTATTAGGAGAGTGGCCTTAGAGCCTTCACAAGCCTAACCATGTTAATCCCAAGTATCTCCATTTGTTCTTTAGGGGTAATTCTCTGAACAAATTTATGAACAAAGCGGGTCTGTGACAAACAATGGCTACCCCTGTCCATGAGGGACATGGGTGCCCCCTGAGGGGTGAATTTACTGACTCCCATCCAATTATCTAGGTTGTATTTGGAGCTCTGTTTACATGATTAGGAAGTCTATTCCAGAGAAGCATCAGTCTCTGGGAAACATATATGTCTCTCCAGCATGTTCTGTTAATGTCAAAAGCTAGAATGAGATCCCTAGAGCAAGCGACTCTTGTGCCATTTGACTTGCGGATGTGCAGCATTTCCATTAGGGCAGGGTTGGAGGATGCCCTATAGGCCACGCACAAGTCACATCTCAGCAGTCTATAAGATATAGAGTAAAGTGACAGGGCTTTCAGCCTGTCCATGTAGGTCATGGTTTGGAATCCCTGTATTTTCTTAGTGAGAAACCTCTGAGGTCTCTCCAGTTGTTGCAGGTGTCTGGTGATGTACATGCAAAATAGTGTATTATACTCTATTAGTGGTCTGATGAAGGTTGAGTACAGTGGAGTCATAACATTCCTTGACCTGGATGTTATGCCTTTGCTTATGAGGTGGGCTATGTAGAGGCTTTCCTTACATTTAACACCCAGCAAGAGCTGACAGGGCTGGTGG
The DNA here is from genome assembly GCF_019279795.1 of Protopterus annectens. Classification (NCBI taxonomy): domain Eukaryota; kingdom Metazoa; phylum Chordata; order Ceratodontiformes; family Protopteridae; genus Protopterus; species Protopterus annectens. The sequence continues at coordinate 1,465,279,593 of NC_056743.1, forward strand.
AGGGTAGTATGGAAAGAGGCCTTAATGCCTGAATCAGCTGTGTAGAAAAGGTGCTTCATCATATTGCCAAGATGATGCCTCATTGAGCACTGACATAGGAAACTGAGACAGGAGACACTGATGGCAGTTCTGAGGGTGAAGACTAGATTCTCACTGTTCTCAGGCTTGATGTGGGTGGTACTCTGATGTCCCCTACCTATCCCTAATCATGGTGTCCCCCAATCATTTCTGTCCATCACCATACCTGTCTGTCTTGTATGTCCTGTATGTATGTGCCTGCTTCCTTACCTACCATATGTACCTGACCCTCACATTCCTAAGTCTCTTCACCAATATTTCTCTCTCTTTGAAAGTAAAAAAAAAAAAAAGAAAAAAATGGACACCTGTTCCACAAAACAATCATCCCATACATAGCTCTCCACTTCATGTGTCTTCTTGACACACCTAATTTGGTACAATTGGCTTTGCAACATTAGTCTGCTATTGTCACCTACCCTTGGTGTGGTGACTGTCCAAATTCACCAATAAATTCTGTCTACAGTTCTACATTTGTATTGTGAAGAAGTGGAAAAGCTATGGTTCTTTCCACACAACCTTCCTGCAACTTCCTCTATTTATTTCCCTGTGTCCTCCCCTCTGCTTATCCCCCATGTTTCACCACTTTCTTATCAACCCCTTTTTCACATTTTTAATCTGGTCAAAAATAGGATCACACACAACACATATGGCCAGAAATTGTCCATGAGAAAACCTTCACTTTTTGTCTTCAGCATTTACACAGAGTTTGGCATCATGCACCAATGCAGAGTAAGCAGTGCATGGCTGTTCATGGCCTATGGCAAAAGACTGGCCAGTTGTTGCCATCACCCACAGTAGTCCAGTTATCCTCAAGTGAGGGTGCTTAAACATGCTGCACTATCAGAATACAGAATAAAGACAGAGTAAAGGCAATACCTGGCAATGGTTACACTAAGTTCTTTAACTACTGGATATAGTAAAGAGGAATAAACCAACAAAATGAGATGGAAGCGAACATATGACAAAACTAAAACCAAAATCCAAGATTCACTGATGAGTACCAAATAAGGGCCCAAGTTCGGAATAAAATAAAGAAGTTTAATGCCACAAACCAAGCCAGAAAAAAATGAAAACACAATAAAAAAACAACAAAGCACATGAACGCTATCAAATAGTAGTACGTTTTTGCACACCTTCATCAGAAGCAAATACCCCATACTAGTCTGACTGGATTCTTATATGGGTGGCTGTAAACCATAGACCAATCCCTGCTTGAAACAATTGATTAATTGAAACCAATCAAATTCATTGTTTAAAAAATCTCATTAGTATTCTTTATACATCAGGATTAAAATCACCTTAATAAATACATTGGTACTCACCAGCGAACCTCGGATTTCAGTTACAGTAAAGAGGAACTTTATCTGTAGAGTGTTGACATAAATCACTTGTCTGAAGATTTTATTTTTGGCCATAGCATCAAAGGTTCAATTCCATATGTATGTCACATTATTTCTTACTGGGATGTTATACTTCTGTGACATATTTCATGGCATGCATCTTAAGTTTTATCCAGTTATGACTTTTACTGATTAGATTTTGAATAATGTTGCAAAAGAATTTGCAAACACATCCAAGCACAAGAGGAAGAATTATTAAACCACCCGTATTCTACTTACGTTTTAATCAAGTTTTGCCTCTGTTACAGCTTCTTGATCCCCAGATTCAATGAGACAGACTATGACAGATGAATAATGAGGACACACCATAAAGATGGCATCAATGACCCATAACACTAACCTTTGATATGTGTCTGTCCATCTCTCTATCTTCACCCTTTCTCTCTCACCCCTTTATAGTGTTGACTATTCATTAAGCTGAAGGATGTACATGCCACATTATGGCATTTTCCTACTGTCATTACTTTGTTGAAGGTTAATACTTACATCTTCCACTGGGTAAATAAGTTATCACTGTGTTTTCAATGTTGTGATTTGAGATGTGTGAATTAGGATTTCCTTTGTGATGTGCTGAGATAAAGATCAAATCTATAAACTTAATTTTGAATTTTGACAAGGGTTCTAAGTTCTAACCGAGCATTAGGTGAAACTCGTACTGCTTGTATGTATCTTTCATCTGTTTGCATTGCCTATGTACTGGTCTATCTTTCACGTGTTTGCATTGCCTATGTACTGGTTTAACTCCCTTCTGTTTTATCAGTTGTCCTCAGCATTTGTGCAAAGTCTGGCAGCAAGCAAGTGTACTATGCAAAGCTAAATGACATTTCAAGTGCTATTGCAAAATGTGGTAAGTTTTTGCCTTAGACTTCATTGCCATTGTTAGGTTAGCTCAAATACCAGTATGTTTGCTTCACTATAGCAGAACAGATGTACGGAAATAAATTGTGATACAGTTACTCTTCCATATGTATTGGGCTGCTGAATGTCATGCAAAGTGTAAGGGAGGCTAAGTGTAATGAATACTGCTGCCTACCTAATGCTTTTATTGACCATGTTGTGAGGGTATCTTACAATGTGTGACTGAAAGTTGATACAGCAGGAGCTCCTCTCTAGTGAGCTAAGATAATCAACCTGTCTGTAAAGTTTTATTTCTATGGCCAAAGGTTCCAACCTGACATATGTTAAAAAGTAATGTAATTGTACTGCATATTAAGTATGTGCTGCATCAGTTATCAAGAAAACACCATTCTCATGTCAACAGTATGTTTCCAATGTCCTACATGTTCCTTAAGCAGATGTACATGGATGTATTGGTTATTGTCACTCCTGGGGGTCTATATTATATGGTCAAAGTTTTAAAACTTTGGCGCTCATATGATCGACACTATATGAGTGAAGTTTTAAAACATCAAACGTATAATAAAAATAAGCAAAAACAAAAATAAACCTACCGGAATGCTCTGAACAGGTGGGCAAGTCCCCCTGTACCCCCATGTGGGGGGCTGCACCCCCCCTGCTACTTAACTCTACCAACTCCAAGACTGCACTACAGTGAAGTAAAGAAATATTCCCTATGGCGCTCTCTGTTGAAACTTGTGAGCTTTCAAAGGTTCGCTTATATGGTGTCGACCATATGAGACTCAACCTTTTGAAAGTTCGAATTTCTGATATAGACCCCACTCCTGCACCTTTTCCATCCCTATATCAATCAATTAATGGCACAGAGCAGTACACATTCTGAATAAGGAAAACAAGTAATGCAAACATCACATACAGGTGTTCATAAATGTTCCATAACACAAACTGTTATGTGTCTCTCCATTTCTGTGTCCCTCATCACCTCTTCTGGCTCATCACATTACACTGTACTGTATTTAGTAGGCTGATGGATGAAATGTGAGAAAGCATAATACACACACTTCACAGTACATTGACAAATAGCTGGGATATGTGCTGAGTCATAATTATTTCAAAATACATACCATCCCTGTTATGTTTAACACATTGTACACTCAGTTAACCTGTGATTTCCCTTGAAGCATGGCTGATATATAGCAGGTATAAAATTTTGCTTCAGTAGGCATTACTGGCAGAGTCTGAGCAATCAATATATTTAGGATAGTCATTCCTATGTACTCTTACAGTTATGATCAAACTTCTGATACCCTTTGTAAAATTACCTGCATACTGCATTCAAACCTTACTTCATCTCTACTTTTTCATTTACTTCACTGAGCTTACTCCTTGTGCCACAGAGAAAGTAAGGTGATAGGTGGATTTTTTCCATGTAGTACTGTCCAAAGTACTGACAGCCATGCATCACCACTAAGTTTGTTTGCCCTACAGAACGCTAACAAAATTAGTTTTCATTTTTTCCTTTAGCAGCAAACTGTTTTGCTCACCACCTAGCATCATGCAAACTGGGAAGGCAAGCACAATTTACTTTTGAAGTAAGCTTTGGCCCTAGCATGTCAAAGGTAGAGTCCAACATACAAGGTGTATATCTGCAAAGCACTGAGCAACTACTGGCATGATAAATGCTGACATCAAGACACATTAAACATTAACATAAAATAGATTTGTTCTACATTTAATCACAATCAGACCATTTTGTCTCTGCTCCTTCTTTGCGCAAAGGTTGGTAAGGAGCACCACTGAACACTGCTATTTCACATTCCAAGTTCAGCATCTCAGATTAGAATCATGAATGCGATAATACTTTGCCAACATTCACACAAATGAGTTTCTTAGCATTGTACTTTAGGAAGGCATTTTGAACAAAGGTATTTATTGTTACTGGATGTTATTCCTTCATTGCATAGACACAGCTAACTGTACTCTAGTGAACTGCATTGTTGAGTGAACACTTCATTCTGTGCAGTTATGTTTGCACTGTAGCACTAACATTTGCAGATGATATACAACCACATACAACCTTGGCATGCATACGTTATCATTACTTAGCTTTACTGCATTGAAACACTAAGAATTGTTTTGTATTAACAGTGCATATTGTCCATGCATGATTAGATAACATTGCTAATATCAGTAGTATTCATTAAAGTTTACATACCATCATCCTAACCTGATGATCCATAAATTAATCATTGTGCATCCTGTGTTTTATAAGAGTTTAGGTGTCTGATCTGGACATCATCATGTAAAACAGGTACATGTCATTCTCAGTTAGGCAACATACATTAATGACAGCATAGCTCATATAAGTTGGCAGTATATATTTATTATTGATCAGAAGACTACACTTACACTTTCTTGTCAACAAATCTGGCTTTGTACAAAAACTTCAACAGCATAATATTATCTTTGACACAGAATAAGGTATTAATCCTATGTACACTGCACTGTTACACTATAGAACTCAGACTTCTTCTATGGAGCTTGTATTAAGTGCTGTGTTCTGTAGAATGTGTAACTAGATTGATAGGGGGTTCTGATCTCACAGCAGTCAACTTGTATGTGTGTATGTGGGCTGTGTATAGAGCAGTGTAAAGATGATCATATGTACTGCTGACCTTGTTGAACTAGCAGTCTGGAGAAGCATTTAGCATGCAGAGTGAATCCACATCAATGTCCAGCCTTTTTCCCAACATCATCTTCTCTGCAACACAATGCTGATGTCATCCTCTATAAAATGTCCTCTCACATTGCAGAAGTCAGACTTCTGTGGTGACACTTATGTACTTTGTCCTCTAGATTGCCTTAACTAAATAGGTAGAGGGTTCTAATCTTGGAACAGTTAACTTGTGTGTATGGGATGGTTGGGCCTTAGCATCCATGGAGGTTTAATTCAACAGCTGTGGTCATTTGATTCCCACTTGTGAAACGCACTTACATAGTCAGATCAATACCACATCCACTTTTTCATCTGTCCACAAACTCATACTGTTTGCAACACACAGACGAGGTCACCCTTTAAAAAATGCACTCTCACACCACTAAAGTCAGACTTTTCCTGTGGCATGTGCATATAATGCACTTGCATATAGATTGTGTCTGTAGATAGCTAGGGAGCTCAAATACAGCAATGACAACCTCATGATTGTGTGTGTGTGTGTGTGTGTGTGTGTGTGTGTGTGTGTGTGTGTGTGTGTGTGTGTGTGTGTGCGTATGTAAATATAAATGGATGCAGGAGTATCTTACACCTTTCAGTATTGACAACATTTAGAATCCCACATGGCTGTAGAAGTCATTTTTGCACACATATGTCCTTTGCAAGATACAGCTGATATTATAACTTCAAATATGCAGTGTGGCTCACATGCAGTCAGACTTCTTCTGTTGTAGATATGTGTACTACACTTGCATGTAAATTGTGTCATTCGATAGCTAGGGGACTTAAATACAGGACTGATTGTTTTCTGTCAGTGTGTGTACAGAACAGGTTGCAAATACATATGTGATGCATATCTGTACAGTATACTTGTACTGTACAACCATTTTTATTGGAAACATTGAAGTAATACACAGTGGTGATGCCATCCATTGGAATGGGCAGTGTCACAGTTGTAAAATAAATCTCAAGTTGTGCTTGTGTTTCAGCAAACATTCAGTAGCTTGTGATGTTATGTATGTAGTTCAAATCCTGACATCGCTGCTTGCACTTAATGTAGATGCAGTTAACAGTACTGTCACCCACATGAGCTATGTCCATGTGTAGATGTTTCCTCTTACAACAGTTTATTCTAAATTTAATTTTGAGATGCTGTATTGAAGATTAATGCTGTCATTTGACCAATGACTGGTGTTGAAACCATGGCCTTATGCTTAATGGTAAAAAAGTGTCATCATCCCCAAAGGGAAAAACTCAGTTTCCACTAATTACCACATTGATAGGAGCCCACTGAACACTGAAGGTGTTACAAGAGATCTGGGGACAAAGGTTGACAGCAACCTCTCCTTCGACCACCACATTGCCACTGTGGTCTGAAAGTCCTTCTATGTGGCACATCTCATTACCAAGAGTTTTGCATCCAGAAAGGAAGAGGTCATCATTTCTCTCTACTCTTCCCTCATTAGACCAATCATAGAGTATAATGCCCCATTTGGCATGTACCTCACTAGACACATGCAACAGCTGGAAAGGTCAGAAAAGTACATCACAAAGATGATCCTAGGCCTTAAATACATCTTGCATGGACAGACTCAAAAAACACCAGCTATTCTCTGTCTCGTATCATCTACTAAGAGGTGATCTCTGCTTGACTTACAAAGCCATGTCTGGCCCAGCTCTGTTAGAAATGCTACAGCTAAATAAATCCCAATCCCTCCACACCACACGCTCCAGAAACCTCAATCTCATTACCACAATCAACAGAACATGCTGGAGGGACAGGTTCATAACCCAGAGACTACCCATGCTCTGGAATAGACTTCCCATACATGTCAAACAGAGTACCTCACTAGCCATCTTCAAGAGAAATCTTGATGAGTGGATGGGAAATAGAAAGTTCACCCCAAGGATCACTCCAGTGGCTCTACTTGATAGAGACACTGGGAACTAAGGATGGGCAGCACAATGCCAGGGCACTGCTATGGGCTATGCTTGTAAAGACCCCAGGGCAATTAGCTTAGTACACACCTATGAACATATTTGAATAGTTTTCTTCCATACCAGTTGTAGTAGGATGCCTCTTCAGAACTAAGGACAGTAGATAATGTAATGTATGTAGTTGTCTAAGTAAGGCATGTGTCCCAATATGAGACTGTATCCACATTGTACATAACTGTTGATCTACCATCACAGTAACAACAGATGGAGGCCACAGGTGTGTTTGGGTATACCTACTATCAGGTAGTGTTGTGTGACATATATCAAGATTATTTCTAAGTAATTACAGGGACACATATTCCTTGATTCGTAGACATGATGCAGTGCTTCTGCATAACCACACATATGACAATTGGTGATGCACTTATACCGTGGCACATTCATTGATCTCACTATGGTGCTGATTTTCTCAATGCATAGTCAAGTGTTCTAAACCAGCAGTGAGTGACTGTAAGCATTTGTATCTTTAACTGTTCTGCAGGAATGACATCCTCCAATTCTAACATGTATGTATAGAGTGTCAGAGGCCTCCCCCATCCATATTATCAGATAAAAAAGTATGGGCAAAGTACATCTGATTTAATGACTTCACATAGCTGGCATTCAATAGCTGTTATAACAGTTCCATCTGTGGTACATGTGATTAATAGCCATATTGTTAGTTGGAGGAGTTATATAACTTGATGTTCATTTCTAGCATAAGGTTTCATTTTATGTGAATGTACTGACATCACTCAAGAACCATTGCATCACATCAGTCTTATCCCTTGATATGTTACAGGAACATATGTGAACATAGCTTTGGATTTCCTGAAAGCACACAGTTGTTCTGCCAATTTAATGATACGACTGCTACCCTGGCACATGCATTAAGCACTGTGGTGTACAGAAGTGTGCTCCAGTTCTTGGGTGTATTTGTACAGACATACAGAGAAACTTTCCTTGACCAGGAAACATTGATACAGGACTAATCACAATTGTGTGCACATGAGCATACTCATTTGTCATCAGTCTGACATGTTGTTATGGGGTTCCTATTAGAACAACAAAAATGCATTTCGTTGAATGCGTTTTCATCTACACCTAAACAGCGAACAGGAAAAACAGCGAAGCGGCTGTTCAGCAAATTCTTTCTCTGGGAAAGAAGTCACTTGACCGCTTTGTTGCTTTGTTGTATTCTGCACTGTAGTGTGGTCTCAGAGATTCCCTTATCCGGTGTAAATGTGCAACAGTTACTGACCCTAGGGTTAGGTTGCGGGTTAAGGTAAGTGCATATGTTTTAAACTTTACATTTTTTTTTCTGCGTTAGATGTACGGTTGAGTTAAGTGTATATGTGTTTTAAGCTGTTTACTTTGTTTTTTTGGTGGGGGGGGTAGAATTAGGGTTAAAGCAAGTGTGTATGTGTTTGGAACTATTTATGTAAATGTGCAACAGTTACTGACCTTAGGGTTAGGGTGCAGGTTAAGGTAAGTGCATATGTTTTAAACTGTTTACTTTTTTTTTTTGCGTTAGATGGTCAAGTTATGTGCATATGTGTTTTCAGCTGTTTACTTTTTTGGGGGGGTAGAATTAGGGTTAAGGAAAGTGAGTATGTGTTTGGAAATGTTTACTGCTTTTTTTTTTTTTTTTTTTTTTTTGGTTGGAACAGCAATTTCTTTCCCTAGGAAAGAAATCGTAGTTCTGAGGTGTCGACATTTTCAGCTTTCGCTGAAATAGGGTCAATTAAATCATTCGCTGTTTTAAGCATTCAATGTTATAATATAGACCCCTGATATGACATTCATTATCAAGGATCCCTTCTTAAGTCATACATTAATTTCAGTTGTTTATGACAATATCCGTTACTACCTCCGGTAGCAGATGTTGACAGTACACAGCTCTGTGCAATGTGTGATGTTTGAATCTGTTCTTATCTATCTGCACAATAACTCTGTCAGGCAGGAGTGCCTTAGGCAAGGGTATTATGTATGTCACAATCTGCTCCCACATTTGTAACACCACACTCACCTACATATGGGATGCATAACCATTAGAACATTAAAGTGAGTAATTTCCTTCAAGGGTGATCCTCCTCATGCATATGTTATGCCTATTTCTGTGGCATATGCAGTTAATACACAGCTCAGTGGTAACAGTGATGGCATGGGTTAGATTTTGCAAGATAAGATTGTGGCTTCTGAGGCATTTGTATTTTACATGTTATACTGATAAAATGCTTACTGTGCAAATATCCCTTAATGTATGTACTGTAGTTGCTAACTATCATCTCAACTCAGCATGTTAATTACATTTATATCTCATGTAATCCACTGTGCTACAATGTTACTTTGTGTAACTGTGACATCCTATAATATCATGTCTGCTTTTATTTACCTATATTTACCTATATTTGCTCAGAAAGTGTGAACACCTTTAGTTATTATGACATAAATACATATTGCACAATTTTATTATTACAGAATTGTCATTGTGACATAAACACCTTCAGATCAATTATCTTAGCACAATTTGAACATTTACCACCCCCCTTACATATTTCTGTGTACATGTGTTCCATTTCTGTGCGCATTATTGCCAGTACATTTTCCATGCCTGGTAATCTGTCTGTTGTACTCACCCTTGCCATTTACCCTCCCCTCTTACTTATTTGTATATTCATATGTATCATTTACATGGGCATTGCACTCAGAGAACTTTCCCTATCTGATACAGCTTCATTAATTGTCCTGCATAGCTATTAATGCTGTCTGCATGAGCATGCTTAATAGGTTTACCCATAGGCAAGCCTGTTTGTTTACTGTGTGCACTCATACTACTGAATACATTTTTATGGTCACCCACACAGTTGGTGCCGACCACAAAATCATGTTTGTAGTTGTGTAAGCATGTTCAGCAGCATGCATAAGAGATTAGTGCTGCTGTTTATCGCACTAACACATAAACATTATATAGGTTTTGCTTGAAGACTACCTGATTGTTCATGAATCCCGGGGTATATTTATATATCTTAATATATATATGTGTGTGTGTGTGTGTGTGTGTGTGTGTGTGCGTGTGTGTGTGTGTGTGTGTGTGTGTGTGTGTGTGAGTGTGTGTGTGTGTGTGTGTGTGAGGGATGTAATGTACTACAAAGCATGGTCAACTATCTATAATTTGTATCAAAAATCTCATAATATGTGACTGTGTCCTTCAACACTTACTGATCTTAGTAAGTTTGATAGTTGCTCAGGCATGAGCACCTATGTATTTTTTATTACTTATGCTGTTGATATCTATAACACACTGTGAACCCTTGAGATACAGCATCACAAATTGCTCCACCCACTTATAACATTTTTAGGAGGGTCTGAGAATACAACACTGTAGTGGTGGTATCAGTCCTGTGCAAGAAAGAATGCTATTTCTCAGCTGAACTTTTGCAGATCTGTATGAAAACTGGAGATGAGGCATCACCATATCTATATTCTTAAAATGGATCTCTGATAACATTATAGTTGCTGTAAATGATTGAATCACAAACTGGTATGACTGTCCAAATTTAATATTACACCCCACGTTCAGTCAACATTGGTCTGTTCTGGTGATAACTCTAACCAGTAGGAATGACTGGCCCCTGAAAGATAAAATATGCATTTGTACTTCTGTCTTGAATATTCTTGCAATGGGGATCTCGTCTGGATTTTTAATGATATCAAACTGACCTTTACTCTCTGATAGCATAAGAATATCCAAAGATAGCTTAAGGGTTTGGAGTACCAAGTCTTTTAACATTGAGCTCAACAAACAGAGTATTGGCCACAAAGGTTTATATTTCATTCTAGACTCCATGTTAATACCCAGTTTTTCACCAGTGCCCTCAGCATCATTAGGGATGCCATGCTTGTGAAATGCTATCATGTATGGCATGCATCCAAGTTATGGATCCAGTACTTTCTAGATCATTTCCCTGTCCTAAAATATTATTCTGTCTTACCTAAATTTTATACCACACTGTCAGAAGCCATTCAGTATTATCATAAAATGTTTGCTCTTGTTTTTTTTCAAATTTCAGTTATAACCATTATATCTGTACAGTGTTCCAAATCCCTAATTCTAGTTTCACATGCAGACTGTTGTTTCTTGCTACCTGAGCAAAACCTGACATGATCCAGAAGGATCGATATTCTTCCTTCCACATCAAATAAAAACTAAATAATAAATAAATAAATAAATAAATAAATAAATAAATAAATAAAGTACAATACAGATGCAACTTATATTCAATATGCTGACGATTCTACTCTGATCTGCTCTGCCTCCTCACCAGCAGATCTTCTGACCTTAACCCAACAAATATTCAACATAGTAGAAAACTAGCTCTATAATAAGTGTCTGATTTTGAATCCTAATAAAACCAAGTTACTGCTCTTCTCCCCTACCCGCATGTCCACTCCTTTCACCACCTTTACAATAACTTCCAACAATGGTACCATTATTTCACCAGATACCTATACAAAACTCTTAGGGGTAATAATTTATAATAACCTCAAATTTGATATGCATGCCAATCAAACTTTCATAACAATTAACAAAAATCTTGATTCTCTATATAGAAATAAACCTTTCCTTACCCCATTAGCTAGGTCTGAAATTACTCTCACACACTACTCTCTACCCTCCTGTACGCTTCATCTATCCTACTTAATGTGAATAAATCAGTACTTGGTAAACTCTCAAACTGTTATAACCATATTTGCCACAGGATCTAAATATTGGACACATCATTGCCAAAACCTCAAACTTTTAGGGTGGCTAGAACTTCCCAGTTTACTTCATTATAATCAACTTATCATAACGCATAATGTCTCAACCACCCTGAAAACACCCCTGGGCTAAAAAATCTCATTAGCACCTATTGTAACCCCAGGCCACTTCACTCTTCAAACTGCTTGTTCAAACACACAAAGCTAATAACTCAGCCGGTGACTCCCTATTTTCTAACTTTGTGGGCAAAGTCTGCAACTCACTTCCAGCTGACCTCACACAAATAACCTCACACTCTCTATTCAAAAAAAGTCTCAAACAGCATCTCATGGCACACTGGCTATGTCCATCTACCAACCTGGACTAACTCTCGTAACTACTCAGTCAAGAACTTATCTCTCCTCTCTCTAAGAGAAATGTATGTAACACATCACTTTTCACCTCATCATCCTTTCCATTTCTACCCTCCCACCCATCCCCCTCACTGATATATTTTCTATCTTTTGTTTACTTTACTTATACAATACCATACATCTATTACTAGGTCAAAGTTAATCAGTGGATATCCTAGACTAATTATCTTTTTTTCCATACCTTTCCCTTTTACTGGACTAACGATGACTTTTTCCTAATGCCCTATAACCTTGTTAGTGTTTTAATGCCTAGTAGAATTCTTATTATCTGTTACCTATGTATTGTATATGAACTCATGACTACCTTGTTTGTTATCTGTATGACTGGAGCTTTTACTACAATATTTTGTATGTTATCTAGTTAACATTGTATACCAAGATATACTGTACAATGTTATTCATATGTGAGATGGAGCTTTTCTCCCCAGGGCTCCGCTGAAAATGGACATGTATCCATTGTGAATTTCCCGGTCAACAAATGTAAAATAAATAAATAAATAAGTGGATGAGGTTAAATCTTAGAGCAAATTTATATGTAAAAGTTACAGGATGCTATAGTTACACATCACATTAGGAGCTTCTCAGGCAGGATAGACATAAGCAAAACAAACAAAAACGAACTTCTGGTGTACACTTAATAAACTTATAAACTCAACAAACTGTTTCTTCCTTATTTCCAGACCCACTGCTCCTACAGTGATGTTATAGGAAAAGTTTAGGATACATTTTCACAAAACTATTGAAAAATGCAAAGAAAATATTAAGACCTGCCAGTGCACCTGCACTCACAGATCATAAACGTCCTAATACTGACAGCTATTAGATAACTAAAGGTGAAAAAATTAACAGAGCATTTGCTGCAGACTTTTTCACAGTGTGTGTTTTACATCCAACATTCTATTCACCTGGGAGATGAATCCCTGGCACAATTCAGCTAAACAGAATCTTCTATAAAAGCAATGATGAGGCATATGAGGCATATGCAAGGAAATACTCATGAGCTGCTACTTTTTTTTAAATTTTAGTGTATTAACTTGTTACATCTATTAGGTACAAGTGCCTCTATTTAGGGGTAATGCAGGAGAACTCTGTAGTTAAGTGACTTGGAGAGATGTACATGACATTTAAATAAAGCATGAAGAAATCAAACTGAGAACGCCAAGAAGGGGCTAGCTGTAGATTTATAACCTTAATCTTCTATAGTGAACCTGCAGATGTAAAGGAGGAATATGTACAGATTCAAACTGAGAACGCAAAAAGGGGCTAGCTCTAGATTTATAACCTTAATCTTCTATAGTGAACCTGCAGATATAAAGGAGGATTCAGGGCTAGCTCTAGATTTATAACTTTAAAATCTTCTATAGTGAACCTCCAGATGTAAAGGAGGAATATGTACAGAATCAAACTGAGAATGCCAAGAAGGGGCTAGCTCTAGATTTATAACCTTATTCATCTATAGTGAACCTCCAGGTGTAAATGGGGAATATGTACAGAATCAAACTGAGAGCACCAAGAAGGGGCAAGCTCTAGATTTATAACCTTAATCTTCTATAGTGAACCTCCAGATGTAAAGGAGGAATATGTACAGAATCAAACTGGGAACGCCAAGAAGGGGCTAGCTCTAGATTTATAACCTTAATCATCTATAGTGAACCTCCAGATGTAAAGGAGAAATATCTACAGAATCAAACTGAGAACATCAAGAAGAGGCTAGCTCTAGATTTAAAACCTTAATCTTCTATAGTGAACCTCCAGATATAAAGGAGAAATAGGTGCTAGCACTAGATTTATAACCTTAATCGTCTATAGTGAACCTCAAGATGTAAAGGAGGGATATGTACAGAATCAAACTGAGTACGCCAAGAAGGTGCCAGCTTTAGATTTATAACCTTAATCTTCTATAGTGAACCTCCAGATATAAAGGAGGAATAGGGGCTAGCTCGAGATTTATAACCATAATTGTCTATAGTGAACTTCCAGATGTAAAGGAGGAATATGTACAGAATCAAACTGAGAACACCAAGAAGGGGCTAGCTCTAGATTTATAACGTTAATTGTCTATAGTGAACATCCAGATGTAAAGGAGGAATATTGTACAGAATCAAACTGAGAACGGCAAGAAGTTGCTAACTCAAGATTTATAACCTTAATCTTCTATAGTGAACCTCCAGAAGTAAAAGAGAAATATGTACAGAATGAAACTGGGAACGCCAAGAAGGGGCTAGCTCTAGGTATATAAACTTAATCTTCTATAGCAATCCATCAGATGTAAAGGAGGAATATTGTACAGAATCAAACTGAGAATGCCAGGAACTGGCTAGCTCAACATTTATAAACTTAATCATCTATATTGATCCTCCAGATGTCAAGGAGGTATATGTACAGAATCAAACTGAGAACGCCAGGAAAGGGCTAGCTCTAGATTTATAACCTTAATTGTCTATAGTGAACCTCCTAATGTAAAGGAGGAATATGTACAGAATCAAACAGAGAATGCCAAGAAGGGGCTAGCTCCAGATTTATAACCTTAATCTTCTATAGTGAACCTCCAGATATAAAGGAGGAATATTGTAAAGAATCAAACTGAGAAAACAAAGAAGGGGCTAGCTCTAGATCTATAACTTTAATCTTCTATAGTGAACCTCCAGATGTAAAGGAGGAATATTGTACAGAATCAAACTGAGAATGCCAAGAAGGGGCTAGCTCTAGATTTATAACCTTAATAGTCTATAGTGAACCTCCAGATGTAAAGGAGGAATATGTACAGAATCAAACTGAGAACGCCAAGAAGGGGCTAGCACTAGATTTATAAAGTTAATCATCTATAGTGAACCTCCAGATGTAAAGGAGGAATAAGTAAAGAACCATACAGAGAACACCAAGAAGGTGCTAGCTCTAGATTTATAACCTTAATCTTCTATAGTGAACCTCCAGATATAAAGGAGGAATAGGGGCTAGCTCTAGATTTATAACCTTAATCGTCTATAGTGAACCTCCAGATGTAAAGGAGGAATATGTACAGAATAAAATTGCGAATGCCAAGAAGGGGCTTGCTCTAGATTTATAACCTTAATCTTCTATAGTGAACCTCCAGATGTAAAAGAGCAATATGTACAGAATCAAACTGAGAATGCCAAGAAGGGGCTAGCTCTAGATTTATAACCTTAATCTTCTATAGTGAACCTCCAAATGTAAAGGAGGAATATGTACAGAATCAAACTGGGAACGCCAAGAAGGGGCTAGCTCTAGATTAATAACCTTAATCTTCTATAGTGAACCTCCAGATGTAAAGGAGGAATATTGTACAGAATCAAACTGAGAACGCCAAGAAGGGGCTAGTCTAGATTTATAACCTTAATCTTCTATAGTGAACCTCCAGATGTAAAGAGGAATATTGTACAGAATCTAACTGAGAAAGCCAAGAAGGGGCTAGCTCTATATTTATAACCTAATCTTCTATAGGGAACCTCCAGATGTAAAGGAGGAATATGTACAGAATCAAACTGAGAATGCCAAGAAGGGGCTAGCTCTAGATTTATAACCTTAATCTTCTATAGTGAAACTCCAGATTTAAAAAAAAATATTTTACAGAATCAAACTGAGAACGCCATAAAGGGGCTAGCTCTAGATTTATAACCTTAATCTTCTATAGTGAAATTACAGATGTGAAGGCGGAATATGTACAGAATCAAACTGAGAACGCCAAGAAGGGGCTAGCTCTAGATTTATAACATTAATCGTCTATAGTGAACCTCCAGAGGTAAAGGAGGAATATGTACAGAACAAAACTGAAAACACAAGAAGGGGCTAGCTCTAGATTTATAACCTTAATCTTGTATAGTGAACCTCGATATGTAAAGGAGGAATATTGTACATAATCAAACTGAGAACGCCAAGAAGGGGCTAGCTCCAGATTTATAAGCTTAATCTTCCATAGTGAACCTCCAGATATAAAGGGGGAATATTGAAAAGAATCAAACTGCGAAAACAAAGAAGGGGCTAGCTCTAGATTTATAACCTTAATAGTCTATAGTGAACCTCCAGATGTAAAGGAGGAATATGTACAGAATCAAACTGGGAATGCCAAGAAGGGGCTAGCTCTAGATTTAAAACCTTAATCTTCTATAGTGAACCTCCAGATATAAAGGAAGAATAGGGGCTAGTACTAGATTTATATCCTTAATCTTCTATAGTGAACCTCCAGATGTAAAGGAGGAATATGTACAGAATCAAACTGAGAATGCCAAGAAGGGGCTAGATCTAGATTTATAACCTTAATCTTCTATAGTGAACCTCCAGATGTAAAGGAGTAATATGTACAGAATCAAAATGAGAATGCCAAGAATGGGCTAGCTCTAGATTTATAACCTTAATCATCTCTAGTGAACCTCCAGATGTAATGGAAGAATATGTAAAAAATCAAACTGAGAACACCAAGAAGAGGCTAGCTCTAGATTTATAACCTTAATCTTCTATAGTGAACGCCAGATGTAAAAAAGGAATATGTACAGAATCAAGCTTAGAACGCCAAAAAGGGGATAGCTCTGGATTTATAACCTTAATCTTCTATAGTGAACCTCCAGATGTAAAGGTGGAATATGTACAGAATCAAACTGTGAACGCCAAGAAGGGGCTAGCTCTAGATTTAAAACCTTAATCTTCTATAGTGAACCTCCAGATATAAAGGAGGAATAGGGGCTGGCATTAGATTTATAACCTTAATCATCTATAGTGAACCTCCAGATGTAAAGGAGGGTTATGCACAGAATCAAACTGTGAACGCCAAGAAGGGGCTAGCTCTAGATTTAAAAGCTTAATCTTCTATAGTGAACCTCCAGATATAAAGGAAGAATAGGGGCTAGCACTAGATTTATTACCTTAATCGTCTATAGTGAACCTCCAGATGTAAAGGAGAAATATGTACAGAATCAAAATGAGAATGCCAAGAATGGGCTAGCTCTAGATTTATAACCTTAATCATCTATAGTGAACCTCCAGATGTAAAGGAGGAATATGTACAGAATCAAACTGAGAACACCAGGAAGGGGCTAGTTCTAGATTTATAACGTTAATTGTCTATAGTGAACCTCCAGATGTAAAGGAGGAATATGTTCAGAATCAAACTGAGAATGCCAAGAAGTTGCTAGCTCTAGATCTATAACCTTAATCTTCAATAGTGAACCTCCAAATGTAAAAGAGAAATATGTACAGAATCAAACTTGGAACACCAAGAAGGTGCTACCTCTAGGTATATAAACTTAATCTTCTATAGCAAACCTCCAGATGTAAAGGAGGAATATTGTACAGAATCAAACTGAGAACGCCAAGAAGGGGCTAGCTCTAGATTTATAACTTTAATCTTCTATAGTGAACCTCCAGATGTAAAGGAGGAATATTGTACAGAATCAAATTGAGAATGCCAAGAATGGGCTAGCTCAAGATTTATAAACTTAATCATCTATATTGATCCTCCAGATGTCAAGGAGGTATATGAACAGAATCAAACTGAGAACGCCAGGAAAGGGCTAGCTCTAGATTTATAACCTTAATTGTCTATAGTGAACCTCCTAATGTAAAGGAGGAATATGTACAGAATCAAACTGAGAACGACAAGAAGGGGCTAGCTCTAGATTTATAACCTTAATCTTCTGTAGTGAACCTCCAGATGTAAAGGAGGAATATTGTACAGAATCAAACTGAGAATGCCAAGAAGGGGCTAGCTCTAGATTTATAACCTTAATAGTCTATAGTGAACCTCCAGATGTAAAGGAGGAATATGTACAGAATCAAACTGAGAACACCAAGAAGGGCTAGCTCTAGATTTATAAAGTTAATCATTTATAGTGAACCTCCAGATGTAAAGGAGGAATATGTACAAAATCAAACTGAGAACACCAAGAAGGTGCTAGCTCTATATTTATAATCTTAATCTTTTATAGTGAACCTCCAGATGTAAAGGAGGAATAGGGGCTAGCTCTAGATTTATAACCTTAATCGTCTATAATGAACCTCCAGACATAAAGGAGGAATATGTACAGAATAAAACTGAGAACGCCAAGAAGTGGCTAGCTCTAGATTGATAACCTTAATCGTCTATAGTGAACCTCCGGATGTAAAAGAGGAATATGTACAGAATCAAACTGCGAATGCCAAGAAGGGGCTTGCTCTAGATTTATAACCTTAATCTTCTATAGTGAACCTCCAGATGTAAAAGAGCAATATGTACAGAATCAAACTGAGAATGCCAAGAAGGGGCTAGCTCTAGATTTATAACCTTAATCTTCTATAGTGAACCTCCAAATGTAAAGGAGGAATATGTACAGAATCAAACTGGGAACGCCAAGAAGGGGCTAGCTCTAGATTAATAACCTTAATCTTCTATAGTGAACCTCCAGATGTAAAGGAGGAATATTGTACAGAATCCAACTGAGAAAGCCAAGAAGGGGCTAGCTCTATATTTATAACCTTAATCTTCTATAGGGAACCTCCAGATGTAAAGGAGGAATATGTACAGAATCAAACTGAGAATGCCAAGAAGGGGCTAGCTCTAGATTTATAACCTTAATTTTCTATAGTGAAACTCCAGATTTAAAAAAAAATATTGTACAGAATCAAACTGAGAATGCCATAAAGGGACTAGCTCTAGATTTATAACCTTAATCTTCTATAGTGAACTTACAGATGTAAAGGAGGAATATGTACAGATTCAAACTGAGAACGCCAAGAAGGGGCTAGCTCTAGATTTATAACCTTAATCGTCTATAGTGAACCTCCAGACGTAAAGGAGGAATATGTACAGAACAAAACTGAAAACCCAAGAAGGGGCTAGCTCTAGATTTATAACCTTAATCTTCTATAGTGAACCTCCATATGTAAAGGAGGAATATTGTACATAATCAAACTGAGAGCGCCAAGAAGGGGTTAGCTCCAGATTTATAACCTTAATCTTCTATAGTGAACCTCCAGATATAAAGGAGGAATATTGTAAAGAATCAAACTGAGAAAACAAAGAAGGGGCTAGCTCTAGATCTATAACTTTAATCTTCTATAGTGAACCTCCAGATGCAAAGGAGGAATATTGTACAGAATCAAACTGAGATTGCCAAGAAGGGGCTAGCACTAGATTTATAAAGTTAATCATCTATAGTGAACCTCCAGATGTAAAGGAGGAATATGTACAGAATCAAACTGAGAACACCAAGAAGGTGCTAGCTCTAGATTTATAACCTTAATCTTCTATAGTGAACCTCCAGATATAAAGGAGGAATAGGGGCTAGCTCTAGATTTATAACCTTAATCTTCTATAGTGAACCTCCAAATGTAAAGGAGGAATATGTACAGAATCAAACTGGGAACACCAAGAAGGGGCTAGCTCTAGATTAATAACCTTAATCTTCTATAGTGAACCTCCAGATGTAAAGGAGGAATATTGTACAGAATCAAACTGAGAACGCCAAGAAGGGGCTAGTCTAGAT
The DNA here is from genome assembly GCF_019279795.1 of Protopterus annectens. NCBI lineage: Eukaryota > Metazoa > Chordata > Ceratodontiformes > Protopteridae > Protopterus > Protopterus annectens. Next base: position 1,465,299,272 of record NC_056743.1, read on the forward strand.
TTATAACCTTAATCTTCTATAGTGAACCTCCAGATGTAAAGGAGGAATATTGTACAGAATCCAACTGAGAAAGCCAAGAAGGGGCTAGCTCTATATTTATAACCTTAATCTTCTATAGGGAACCTCCAGATGTAAAGGAGGAATATGTACAGAATCAAACTGAGAATGCCAAGAAGGGGCTAGCTCTAGATTTATAACCTTAATTTTCTATAGTGAAACTCCAGATTTAAAAAAAATATTGTACAGAATCAAACTGAGAACGCCATAAAGGGGCTAGCTCTAGATTTATGACCTTAATCTTCTATAGTGAACTTACAGATGTAAAGGAGGAATATGTACAGATTCAAACTGAGAATGCCAAGAAGGGGCTAGCTCTAGATTTATAACCTTAATCGTCTATAGTGAACCTCCAGACATAAAGGAGGAATATGTACAGAACAAAACTGAAAACCCAAGAAGGGGCTAGCTCTAGATTTATAACCTTAATCTTCTATAGTGAACCTCCATATGTAAAGGAGGAATATTGTACATAATCAAACTGAGAATGCCAAGAAGGGGCTAGCTCCAGATTTATAACCTTAATCTTCTATAGTGAACCTCCAGATATAAAGGAGGAATATTGTAAAGAATCAAGCTGAGAAAACAAAGAAAGGGCTAGCTCTAGATCTATAACTTTAATCTTCTATAGTGAACCTCCAGATGCAAAGGAGGGATATTTTACAGAATCAAACTGAGATTGCCAAGAAGGGGCCCGCTCTAGACTTATAACCTTAATAGTCTATACTGAACCTCCAGATGTAAAGGAGGAATATGTACAGAATCAAAGTGAGAACGCCAAGAAGGGGCTAGCTCTAGATTTATAAAGTTAATCATCTATAGTGAACCTCCAGATGTAAAGGAGGAATATGTACAGAATCAAACTGAGAACACCAAGAAGGTGCTAGCTCTAGATTTATAACCTTAATCTTCCATAGTGAACCTCCAGATATAAAGGAGGAATAGGTGCTAGCTCTAGATTTATAACCTTAATCTTCTGTAGTGAACCTCCAGATGTAAAGGAGGAATATTGTACAGAATCAAACTGAGAATGCCAAGAAGGGGCTAGCTCTAGATTTATAACCTTAATAGTGTATAGTGAACCTCTAGATGTAAAGGAGGAATATGTACAGAATCAAACTGAGAACGCCAAGAAGGGGCTAGCACTAGATTTATAAAGTTAATCATCTATAGTGAACCTCCAGATGTAAAGGAGGAATATGTACAAAATCAAACTGAGAACACCAAGAAGGTGCTAGCTCTATATTTATAATCTTAATCTTTTATAGTTAACCTCCAGATATAAAGGAGGAATAGGGGTTAGCTCTAGATTTATAACCTTAATCGTCTATAATGAACCTCCAGGCGTAAAGGAGGAATATGTACAGAATAAAACTGAGAACGCCAAGAAGTGGCTAGCTCTAGATTGATAACCTTAATCGTCTATAGTGAACCTCCGGATGTAAAGGAGGAATATGTACAGAATCAAACTGCGAATGCCAAGAAGGGGCTTGCTCTAGATTTATAACCTTAATCTTCTATAGTGAACCTCCAGATGTAAAAGAGCAATATGTACAGAATCAAACTGAGAATGCCAAGAAGGGGCTAGCTCTAGATTTATAACCTTAATCTTCTATAGTGAACCTCCAAATGTAAAGGAGGAATATGTACAGAATCAAACTGGGAATGCCAAGAAGGGGCTAGCTCTAGATTAATAACCTTAATCTTCTATAGGGAACCTCCAGATGTAAAGGAGGAATATGTACAGAATCAAACTGAGAATGCCAAGAAGGGGCTAGCTCTAGATTTATAACCTTAATCATCTATAGTGAAACTCCAGATTTTAAAAAAAATATTGTACAGAATCAAACTGAGAATGCTATAAAGGGGCTAGCTCTAGATTTATAACCTTAATCTTCTATAGTGAACTTACAGATGTAAAGGAGGAATATGTACAGAATCAAACTGAGAATGCCAAGAAGGGGCTAGCTCTAGATTTATAACCTTAATCGTCTATAGTGAACCTCCAGACGTAAAGGAGGAATATGTACAGAACAAAACTGAAAACACAAGAAGGGGATAGCTCTAGATTTATAACCTTAATCTTCTATAGTGAACCTCCATATGTAAAGGAGGAATATTGTACATAGTCAAACTGAGAATGCCAAGAAGGGGCTAGCTCCAGATTTATAACCTGAATCTTCTATAGTGAACCTTCAAATATAAAAAAGGAATATTGTAAAGAATCAAACTGAGAAAACAAAGAATGGGCTAGCTCTAGAT
>NC_056743.1:1465302090-1465334590 GCF_019279795.1 Protopterus annectens
GAAATTTTTAAAAAATTTAAGTAAAATAAGAAGAAAGGGGGGGGTTAAATAACCCAACCAAGGAACCCCCAGATTAAAAAATTTTAAGTAAACTAGAAGAAGAAGGGGTAGTCAGATTTTTTTAACCCAATCCAAGGAACCCCCAGATTAAAAAATTTTAAGAATCAATGGAAAGAAAAAAAGTCAGATTTTTTTAACCCAATCCTTTTTAAAGGAACCCCCAGATTAAAAAAATTTTAAAAATAAAATAGAAAGAAAAGGGTATAAATAACCCAACCCCAAAGGAATCGATTAAAAATTTTAAGTAAACTAGAAGAAGAAGGGGTAGTCAGATTTTTTTAACCCAACCAAGGAACTCAGATTAAAAAATTTAAGTAAACTAGAAAAGAAGGGGTAGTCAGATTTTTTTAACCCAATCCAAGGAACCCCCAGATTTTAAAAAATTTAAGTAAACTAGAAAAGAAGGGGTATTAAATAACCCAATCCAAGGGAACCCCCAGATTAAAAAATTTAAGTAAACTAGAAAGAAGAAGGGGTAGTCAGATTTTTTTAACCCAATCCAAGGAACCCCCAGATTAAAAAATTTTAAGTAAACTAGAAAGAAGAAAGGGTAGTCAGATTTTTTTAACCCAATCCAAGGAACCCCCAGATTAAAAAATTTCAAATAAACTAGAAGAAGAAGGGGTAGTCAGATTTTTTTAACCCAACCAAGGAACCCCCAGATTAAAAAATTTAAGTAAACTAGAAAGAAAAAAGGGTAGTCAGATTTTTTTCCCAACCAAGGAACCCCCAGATTAAAAAGGAAAGGAAAAAAAAAAGGGGGGAGGTTTTTAAATTTAACCTTAAATTTTTTTTAAAAAAAAAAGGGGGGGTTTAAAAAAACAACACCAAGAAGGGGCTAGCTCTAGATTTATAACCTTAATCTTCTATAGTGAACCTCCAGATGTAAAGGAGGAATATGTACAGAATCAAACTGAGAATGCCAAGAAGGGGCTAGCTCTAGATTTATAACCTTAATCTTCTATAGTGAACCTCCAGATGTAAAGGAGGAATATGTACAGAATCAAACTGAGAATGCCAAGAAGGGGCTAGCTCTAGATTTATAACCTTAATCTTCTATAGTGAACCTCCAGATGTAAAGGAGGAATATTGTACAGAATCAAACTGAGAACGCCAAGAAGGGGCTAGTCTAGATTTATAACCTTAATCTTCTATAGTGAACCTCCAGATGTAAAGGAGGAATATGTACAGAATCAAACTGAGAATGCCAAGAAGGGGCTAGCTCTAGATTTATAACCTTAATCTTCTATAGTGAACCTCCAGATGTAAAGGAGGAATATGTACAGAATCAAACTGAGAATGCCAAGAAGGGGCTAGCTCTAGATTTATAACCTTAATCTTCTATAGTGAACCTCCAGATGTAAAGGAGGAATATGTACAGAATCAAACTGAGAATGCAAGGAAGGAGCTAGCTCTAGATTTATAACCTTAATCGTCTATAGTGAACCTCCAGATGTAAAGGAGGAATATGTACAGAATCAAACTGAGAATGCCAAGAAGGGGCTAGCTCTAGATTTATAACCTTAATCTTCTATAGTGAACCTCCAGATGTAAAGGAGGAAAATGTACAGAATCAAACTAAGAATGCCAAGAAGGGCTAGCTCTAGACTTATAACCTTAATCTTCTATAGTGAACCTCCAGATGTAAAGGAGGAAAATGTACAGAATCAAACTAAGAATGCCAGGAAGGCGCTAGCTCTAGATTTATATCCTTAATCTTCTATAGTGAACCTCCAGATGTAAAGGAGGAATATGTACAGAATCAAACTAAGAATGCCAGGAAGGGGCTAGCTCTAGATTTATAACCTTAATCTTCTATAGTGAACCTCCATATGTAAAGGAGGAATATGTACAGAATCAAACTGAAAACGCCAAGAATGTGCCAGCTTTAGATTTATAACCTTAATCTTCTACAGTGAACCTCCAGATGTAAAGAAAGAATATGTACAGAATCAAACTGAGCATGCCAAGAAGGGGATAGCTCTAGATTTATAACCTTAATCTTCTATAGTGAACCTCCAGATATAAAGGAGGAATATGTACAGAATCAAACTGAGAATGCCAAGAAGGGCTAGCTCTAGATTTATAACCTTAATCGTCTATAGTGAACCTGCAGATGTAAAGGAGGAATATGTGCAGAATCAAACTTAGAACGCCAAGAAGGGGCTAGCTCTAGATTTGTAACCTTAATCTTCTATAGTGAACCTCCAGATGTAAAGGAGGAATATGTACAGAATCAAACTGAGAATGCCAAGAAGGGGCTAGCTCTAGATTTATAACCTTAATCTTCTATAGTGAACCTCCAGATGTAAAGGAGGAATATGTACAGAATCAAACTGAGAATGCCAAGAAGGGGCTAGCTCTAGATTTATAACCTTAATCTTCTATAGTGAACCTCCAGATATAAAGGAGGAATATGTACAGAATCAAACTGAGAATGCCAAGAAGGGGCTAGCTCTAGATTTATAACCTTAATCTTCTATAGTGAACCTCCAGATGTAAAGGAGGAATATTTACAGAATCAAACTGAGAATGCCAAGAAGGGGCTAGCTCTAGATTTATAACCTTAATCTTCTATAGTGAACCTCCAGATGTAAAGGAGACTTTTGTACAGAATCAAACTGAGAATGCGAAGAAGGGGCTAGCTCTAGATTTATAACCTTAATCTTCTATAGTGAACCTCCAGATGTAAAGGAGGAATATGTACAGAATCAAACTGAGAATGCCAAGAAGGGGCTAGCTCTAGATTTATAACCTTAATCTTCTATAGTGAACCTCCAGATGTAAAGGAGGAATATGTACAGAATCAAACTGAGAATGCCAAGAAGGGGCTAGCTCTAGATTTATAACCTTAATCTTCTATAGTGAACCTCCAGATGTAAAGGAGGAATATTGTACAGAATCAAACAGAGAATGCCAAGAAGGGGCTAGCTCTAGATTTATAACCTCAATCTTCTATAGTGAACCTCCAGATGTAAAGGAGGAATAATTGCAGAATCAGTCTGAGAATGCCAAGAAGGGGCTAGCTCTAGACTTATACCCTTAATCTTCTATAGTGAACCTCCAGATGTAAAGGAGGAAAATGTACAGAATCAAACTAAGAATGCCAGGAAGGCGCTAGCTCTATATTTATAACCTTAATCTTCTATAGGGAACCACCAGATGTAAAGGAGGAATATGTACAGCATCAAACTGAGATTTCCAAGAAGGGGCTAGCTCTAGATTTACAACCTTAATCTTCTATAGTGAACCTCCAGATGTAAAGGAGGAATATGTACAGAATCAAACTGAGAATGCCAAGAAGGGGCTAGCTCTAGATTTATAACCTTAATCTTCTATAGTGAACCTCCAGATGTAAAGGAGGAATATTGTACAGAATCAAACAGAGAATGCCAAGAAGGGGCTAGCTCTAGATTTATAACCTTAATCTTCTATAGTGAACCTCCAGATGTAAAGGAGGAATATGTACAGAATCAAACTGAGAATGCCAAGAAGGGGCTAGCTCTAGATTTATAACCTTAATCTTCTATAGTGAACCTCCAGATGTAAAGGAGGAATATTGTACAGAATCAAACAGAGAATGCCAAGAAGGGGCTAGCTCTAGATTTATAACCTTAATCTTCTATAGTGAACCTCCAGATGTAAAGGAGGAATATGTACAGAATCAAACTGAGAATGCCAAGAAGGGGCTAGCTCTAGATTTATAACCTTAATCTTCTATAGTGAACCTCCAGATGTAAAGGAGGAATATGTACAGAATCAAACTGAGAATGCCAAGAAGGGGCTAGCTCTAGATTTATAACCTTAATCTTCTATAGTGAACCTCCAGATGTAAAGGAGGAATATGTACAGAATCAAACTGAGAATGCCAAGAAGGGGCTAGCTCTAGATTTATAACCTTAATCTTCTATAGTGAACCTCCAGATGTAAAGGAGGAATATTGTACAGAATCAAACAGAGAATGCCAAGAAGGGGCTAGCTCTAGATTTATAACCTTAATCTTCTATAGTGAACCTCCAGATGTAAAGGAGGAATATTGTACAGAATCAAACAGAGAATGCCAAGAAGGGGCTAGCTCTAGATTTATAACCTCAATCTTCTATAGTGAACCTCCAGATGTAAAGGAGGAATATGTACAGATTCAAACTGAGAATGCCAAGAAGGGGCTAGCTCTAGATTTATAACCTTAATCTTCTATAGTGAACCTCCAGATGTAAAGGAGGAATATGTACAGAATCAAACTGAGAATGCCAAGAAGGGGCTAGCTCTAGATTTATAACCTTAATCGTCTATAGTGAACCTCCAGATGTAAAGGAGTAATATGTACAGAATCACACTGAGAATGCCAAGAAGGGGCTAGCTCTAGATTTATAACCTTAATCTTCTATAGTGAACCTCCAGATGTAAAGGAGGAATATGTACAGAATCAAATTGAGAATGCCAAGAAGGGGCTAGCTCTAGATTTATAACCTTAATCTTCTATAGTGAACCTCCAGATGTAAAGGAGGACTTTGTACAGAATTAAATTGAGAATGCCAAGAAGAGGTTAGCTCTAGATTTATAAGCTTAATCTTCTATAGTGAACCTCCAGATGTAAAGGAGGAATATGTACAGAATCAAACTGAGAATGCCAAGAAGGGGCTAGCTCTAGATTTATATCCTTAATCTTCTATAGTGAACCTCCAGATGTAAAGGAGGAATATGTACAGAATCAAACTGAGAATGCCAAGAAGGGGCTAGCTCTAGATTTATAACCTCAATCTTCTATAGTGAACCTCCAGATGTAAAGGAGGAATACTTGCAGAATCAGTCTGAGAATGCCAAGAAGGGGCTAGCTCTAGATTTATAACCTTAATCTTCTATAGTGAACCTCCAGATGTAAAGGAGGAATATGTACAGAATCAAAATGAGAATGCCAAGAAGGGGCTAGATCTAGATTTATAACATTAATCTTCTATAGTGAACCTCCAGATGTAAAGGAGGAATATGTACAGAATCAAAATGAGAATGCCAAGAAGGGGCTAGCTCTAGATTTATAACCTTAATCTTCTATAGTGAACCTCCAGATGTAAAGGAGGAATATGTACAGAATCAAACTGAGAATGCCAAGAAGGGGCTAGCTCTAGATTTATAACCTTAATCTTCTATAGTGAACCTCCAGATGTAAAGGAGGAATATGTACAGAATCAAACTGAGAATGCCAAGAAGGGGCTAGCTCTAGATTTATAACCTTAATCTTCTATAGTGAACCTCCAGATGTAAAGGAGGAATATGTACAGAATCAAACTGAGAATGCCAAGAAGGGGCTAGCTCTAGATTTATAACCTAAATCTTCTATAGTGAACCTCCAGATGTAAAGGAGGAATATGTACAGAATCAAACTGAGAATGCCAAGAAGGGGCTAGCTCTAGATTTATAACCTAAGTCTTCTATAGTGAACCTCCAGATGTAAAGGAGGAATATTGTACAGAATCAAACTGAGAATGCCAAGAAGGGGCTAGCTCTAGATTTATAACCTTAATCTTCTATAGTGAACCTCCAGATGTAAAGGAGGAATATGTACAGAATCAAACTGAGAATGCCAAGAAGGGGCTAGCTCTAGATATATAACCTTAATCTTCTATAGTGAACCTCCAGATGTAAAGGAGGAATATTGTACAGAATCAAACAGAGAATGCCAAGAAGGGGCTAGCTCTAGATTTATAACCTCAATCTTCTATAGTGAACCTCCAGATGTAAAGGAGGAATATGTACAGAATCAAACTGAGAATGCCAAGAAGGGGCTAGCTCTAGACTTATACCCTTAATCTTCTATAGTGAACCTCCAGATGTAAAGGAGGAAAATGTACAGAATCAAACTAAGAATGCCAGGAAGGCGCAAGCTCTAGATTTATATCCTTAATCTTCTATAGTGAACCTCCAGATGTAAAGGAGGAATATGTACAGAATCAAACTGAGAATGCCAAGAATGGGCTTGCTCTAGATTTATAACCTTAATCTTCTATAGTGAACCTCCAGATGTAAAGGAGGAATATGTACAGAATCAAACTGAGAATGCCAAGAAGGGGCTAGCTCTAGATTTATAACCTTAATCTTCTATAGTGAACCTCCAGATGTAAAGGAGGAATATTGTACAGAATCAAACAGAGAATGCCAAGAAAGGGCTAGCTCTAGATTTATAACTTTAATCTTCTATAGTGAACCTCCAGATGTAAAGGAGGAATATGTACAGAATCAAACTGAGAATGCCAAGAAGGGGCTAGCTCTAGATTTATAACCTTAATCTTCTATAGTGAACCTCCAGATGTAAAGGAGGACTTTGTACAGAATCAAACTGAGAATGCCAAGAAGGGGCTAGCTCTAGATTTATAACCTTAATCTTCTATAGTGAACCTCCAGATGTAAAGGAGTAATATGTACAGAATCAAACTGAGAATGCCAAGAAGGGGCTAGCTCTAGATTTATAACCTTAATCTTCTATAGTGAACCTCCAGATGTAAAGGAGGAATATGTACAGAATCAAACTGAGAATGCCAAGAAGGGGCTAGCTCTAGATTTATAACCTTAATCTTCTATAGTGAACCTCCAGATGTAAAGGAGGAATATGTACAGAATCAAACTGAGAATGCCAAGAAGGGGCTAGCTCTAGATTTATAACCTTAATCTTCTATAGTGAACCTCCAGATGTAAAGGAGGAATATGTACAGAATCAAACTGAGAATGCCAAGAAGGGGCTAGCTCTAGATTTATAACCTTAATCTTCTATAGTGAACCTCCAGATGTAAAGGAGGAATATTGTACAGAATCAAACAGAGAATGCCAAGAAGGGGCTAGCTCTAGATTTATAACCTCAATCTTCTATAGTGAACCTCCAGATGTAAAGGAGGAATATGTACAGAATCAAACTGAGAAAGCCAAGAAGGGGCTAGCTCTAGATTTATAACCTTAATCTTCTATAGTGAACCTCCAGATGTAAAGGAGGAATATGTACAGAATCAAACTGAGAATGCCAAGAAGGGGCTAGCTCTAGATTTATAACCTTAGTTTTCTATAGTTAACCTCCAGATGTAAAGGAGGAATATGTACAGAATCAAACTGAGAATGCCAAAAAGGGGTTAGCTCTAGATTTATAACCTTAATCTTCTATAGTGAACCTCCAGATGTAAAGGAGGAATATGTACAGAATCAAACTGAGAACCCAAGAAGGGGCTAGCTCTAGATTTATAACCTTAATCGTCTATAGTGAACCTCCAGATGTAAAGGAGGAATATGTACAGAATCAAACTGAGAATGCCAAGAAGGGGCTAGCTCTAGATTTATAACCTTAATCTTCTATAGTGAACCTCCAGATGTAAAGGAGGAATATGTACAGAATCAAACTGAGAATGCCAAGAAGGGGCTAGCTCTAGATTTATAACCTTAATCTTCTATAGTGAACCTCCAGATGTAAAGGAGGAATATTGTACAGAATCAAACTGAGAATGCCAAGAAGGGGCTAGCTCTAGATTTATAACCTCAATCTTCTATAGTGAACCTCCAGATGTAAAGGAGGAATAATTGCAGAATCAGTCTGAGAATGCCAAGAAGGGGCTAGCTCTAGACTTATACCCTTAATCTTCTATAGTGAACCTCCAGATGTAAAGGAGGAAAATGTACAGAATCAAACTAAGAATGCCAGGAAGGCGCTAGCTCTAGATTTATATCCTTAATCTTCTATAGTGAACCTCCAGATGTAAAGGAGGAATATGTACAGAATCAAACTAAGAATGCCAGGAAGGCGCTAGCTCTAGATTTATATCCTTAATCTTCTATAGTGAACCTCCAGATGTAAAGGAGGAATATGTACAGAATCAAACTGAGAACGCCAAGAAGGGGCTAGCTCTAGATTTATAACCTTAATCATCTATAGTGAACCTCCAGATGTAAAGGAGGAATATGTACAGAATCAAACTGAGAATGCCAAGAAGGGGCTAGCTCTAGATTTATAACATTAATCATCTATAGTGAACCTCCAGATGTAAAGGAGGAATATGTACAGAATCAAACTGAGAATGCCAAGAAGGGGCTAGCTCTAGATTTGTAACCTTAATCTTCTATAGTGAACCTCCAGATGTAAAGGAGGAATATGTACAGAATCAAACTGAGAATGCCAAGAAGGGGCTAGCTCTAGATTTATAACCTTATTCTTCTATAGTGAATATCCAGATGTAAAGGAGGAATATGTACAGAATCAAACTGAGAATGCCAAGAAGGGGCTAGCTCTAGATTTATAACCTTAATCTTCTATAGTGAACCTCCAGATGTAAAAGAGGAATATTGTACAGAATCAAACTGAGAATGCCAAGAAGGGGCTAGATCTAGATTTATAACCTTAATCTTCTATAGTGAACCTCCAGATGTAAAGGAGGACTATTGTACAGAATCAAATTGAGAATGCCAAGAAGGGGCTAGCTCTAGATTTATAACCTTAGTCTTCTATAGTGAACCTCCAGATGTAAAGGAGGAATATTGTACAGAATCAAACAGAGAATGCCAAGAAGGGGCTAGCTCTAGATTTATAACCTCAATCTTCTATAGTGAACCTCCAGATGTAAAGGAGGAATATGTACAGATTCAAAATGAGAATGCCAAGAAGGGGCTAGCTCTAGATTTATAACCTTAATCTTCTATAGTGAACCTCCAGATGTAAAGGAGGAATATGTACAGAATCAAACTGAGAACGCCAAGAAGGGGCTAGCTCTAGATTTATAACCTTAATCTTCTATAGTGAACCTCCAGATGTAAAGGAGGAATATGTACAGAATCAAACTGAGAATGCCAAGAAGGGGCTAGCTCTAGATTTATAACCTTAATCTTCTATAGTGAACCTCCAGATGTAAAGGAGGAATATGTACAGAATCAAACTGAGAATGCCAAGAAGGGCTATATCTAGATTTTTAACCTTAATCTTCTATAGTGAACCTCCAGATGTAAAGGAGGAATATGTACAGAATCAAACTGAGAATGCCAAGAAGGGGCTAGCTCTAGATTTATAACCTTAATCTTCTATAGTGAACCTCCAGATGTAAAGGAGGAATATGTACAGAATCAAACTGAGAATGCCAAGAAGGGGCTAGCTCTAGATTTATAACCTTAATCTTCTATAGTGAACCTCCAGATGTAAAGGAGGAATATTGTACAGAATCAAACAGAGAATGCCAAGAAGGGGCTAGCTCTAGATTTATAACCTTAATCTTCTATAGTGAACCTCCTGATGTAAAGGAGGAATATTGTACAGAATCAAACAGAGAATGCCAAGAAGGGGCTAGCTCTAGATTTATAACCTTAATCTTCTATAGTGAACCTCCAGATGTAAAGGAGGAATATGTACAGAATCAAACTGAGAATGCCAAGAAGGGGCTAGCTCTAGATTTATAACCTTAATCTTCTATAGTGAACCTCCAGATGTAAAGGAGGAATATTGTACAGAATCAAACTGAGAATGCCAAGAAGGGGCTAGCTCTAGATTTATAACCTTAATCTTCTATAGTGAACCTCCAGATGTAAAGGAGGAATATGTACAGAATCAAACTGAGAATGCCAAGAAGGGGCTAGCTCTAGATTTATAACCTTAATCTTCTATAGTGAACCTCCAGATGTAAAGGAGGAATATGTACAGAATCAAACTGAGAATGCCAAGAAGGGGCTAGCTCTAGATTTATAACCTTAATCTTCTATAGTGAACCTCCAGATGTAAAGGAGGAATATGTACAGAATCAAACTGAGAATGCCAAGAAGGGGCTAGCTCTAGATTTATAACCTTAATCTTCTATAGTGAACCTCCAGATGTAAAGGAGGAATATGTACAGATTCAAACTGAGAATGCCAAGAAGGGCTAGCTCTAGATTTATAACCTTAATCGTCTATAGTGAACCTCCAGATGTAAAGGAGGAATATGTACAGAATCAAACTGAGAATGCCAAGAAGGGGCTAGCTCTAGATTTATAACCTTAATCGTCTATAGTGAACCTCCATATGTAAAGGAGGAATATTGTACAGAATAGAACAGAGAATGCCAAGAAGGGGCTAGCTCTAGATTTATAACCTTAATCTTCTATAGTGAACCTCCTGATGTAAAGGAGGAATATTGTACAGAATCAAACAGAGAATGCCAAGAAGGGGCTAGCTCTAGATTTATAACCTTAATCTTCTATAGTGAACCTCCAGATGTAAAGGAGGAATATGTACAGAATCAAACTGAGAATGCCAAGAAGGGGCTAGCTCTAGATTTATAACCTTAATCATCTATAGTGAACCTCCAGACGTAAAGGAGGAATATGTACAGAACAAAACTGAAAACCCAAGAAGGGGCTAGCTCTAGATTTATAACCTTAATCTTCTATAGTGAACCTCTAGATGTAAAAGAGGAATATGTACAGAATCAAACTGAGAATGCCAAGAAGGGGCTAGCTCTAGATTTATAACCTTAATCGTCTATAGTGAACCTCCAGATGTAAAGGAGGAATATGTACAGAATCAAACTGAGAATGCCAAGAAGGGGCTAGCTCTAGATTTATAACCTTAATCTTCTATAGTGAACCTCCATATGTAAAGGAGGAATATTGTACAGAATCAAACAGAGAATGCCAAGAAGGGGCTAGCTCTAGATTTATAACCTTAATCTTCTATAGTGAACCTCCAGATGTAAAGGAGGAATATGTACAGAATCAAACTGAGAATGCCAAGAAGGGGCTAGCTCTAGATTTATAACCTTAATCTTCTATAGTGAACCTCCAGATGTAAAAGAGGAATATGGAAAGAATCAAACTAAGAATGCCAAGAAGGGGCTAGCTCTAGATTTATAACCTTAATCTTCTATAGTGAACCTCCAGATGTAAAGGAGGAATATGTACAGAATCAAACTAAGAATGCCAAGAAGGGGCTAGCTCTATATTTATAACCTTAATCTTCTATAGGGAACCACCAGATGTAAAGGAGGAATATGTACAGCATCAAACTGAGATTTCCAAGAAGGGGCTAGCTCTAGATTTACAACCTTAATCTTCTATAGTGAACCTCTAGATGTAAAAGAGAAATATGTACAGAATCAAACTGAGAATGCCAAGAAGGGGCTAGCTCTAGATTTATAACCTTAATCATCTATAGTGAACCTCCAGATGTAAAGGAGGAATATATACAGAATCAAACTGAGAATGCCAAGAAGGGGCTAGCTCTAGATTTATAACCTTAATCGTCTATAGTGAACCTCCATATGTAAAGGAGGAATATTGTACAGAATAGAACAGAGAATGCCAAGAAGGGGCTAGCTCTAGATTTATAACCTTAATCTTCTATAGTGAACCTCCTGATGTAAAGGAGGAATATGTACAGAATCAAACTGAGAATGCCAAGAAGGGGCTAGCTCTAGATTTATAACCTTAATCTTCTATAGTGAACCTCCAGATGTAAAGGAGGAATATTGTACAGAATCAAACAGAGAATGCCAAGAAGGGGCTAGCTCTAGATTTATAACCTTAATCTTCTATAGTGAACCTCCAGATGTAAAGGAGGAATATGTACAGAATCAGGCTGAGAACGCCAAGAAGGGGCTAGCTCTAGACTTATACCCTTAATCTTCTATAGTGAACCTCCAGATGTAAAGGAGGAAAATGTACAGAATCAAACTAAGAATGCCAAGAAGGGGCTAGCTCTAGATTTATAACCTTAATATTCTACAGTGAACCTCCAGATGTAAAGAAAGAATATGTACAGAATCAAACTGAGCATGCCAAGAAGGGGATAGCTCTAGATTTATAACCTTAATCTTCTATAGTGAACCTCCAGATATAAAGGAGGAATATGTGCAGAATCAAACTTAGAACGCCAAGAAGGGGCTAGCTCTAGATTTGTAACCTTAATCTTCTATAGTGAACCTCCAGATGTAAAGGAGGAATATGTACAGAATCAAACTGAGAATGCCAGGAAGGGGCTAGCTCTAGATTTATAACCTTAATCTTCTATAGTGAACCTCCAGATGTAAAGGAGGAATATGTACAGAATCAAACTGAGAAAGCCAAGAAGGGGCTAGCTCTAGATTTATAACCTTAATCTTCTATAGTGAACCTCCAGATGTAAAGGAGGAATATGTACAGAATCAAACTGAGAATGCCAAGAAGGGGCTAGCTCTAGATTTATAACCTTAATCTTCTATAGTGAACCTCCAGATGTAAAAGAGGAATATGTACAGAATCAAACTGAGAATGCCAAGAAGGGGCTAGCTCTAGATTTATAACCTTAATCTTCTATAGTGAACCTCCAGATGTAAAGGAGGAATATTGTACAGAATCAAACAGAGAATGCCAAGAAGGGGCTAGCTCTAGATTTATAACCTCAATCTTCTATAGTGAACCTCCAGATGTAAAGGAGGAATAATTGCAGAATCAGTCTGAGAATGCCAAGAAGGGCTAGCTCTAGACTTATACCCTTAATCTTCTATAGTGAACCTCCAGATGTAAAGGAGGAAAATGTACAGAATCAAACTAAGAATGCCAGGAAGGCGCTAGCTCTAGATTTATATCCTTAATCTTCTATAGTGAACCTCCAGATGTAAAGGAGGAATATGTACAGAATCAAACTGAGAATGCCAAGAAGGGGCTAGCTCTAGATTTATAACCTTAATCTTCTATAGTGAACCTCCAGATGTAAAGGAGGAATATGTACAGAATCAAACTAAGAATGCCAGGAAGGGGCTAGTTCTAGATTTATATCCTTAATCTTCTATAGTGAACCTCCAGATGTAAAGGAGGAATATGTACAGAATCAAACTGAGAACGCCAAGAAGGGCTAGCTCTAGATTTATAACCTTAATCTTCTATAGTGAACCTCCAGATGTAAAGGAGGAATATGTACAGAATCAAACTGAGAATGCCAAGAAGGGGCTAGCTCTAGATTTATAACCTTAATCTTCTATAGTGAACCTCCAGATGTAAAGGAGGAATATGTACAGAATCAAACTGAGAATGCCAAGAAGGGGCTAGCTCTAGATTTATAACCTTAATCTTCTATAGTGAACCTCCAGATGTAAAGGAGGAATATGTACAGAATCAAACTGAGAATGCCAAGAAGGGGCTAGCTCTAGATTTATAACCTTAATCTTCTATAGTGAACCTCCAGATATAAAGGAGTAATATGTACAGAATCAAACTGAGAATGCCAAGAAGGGGCTAGCTCTAGATTTATAACCTTAATCTTCTATAGTGAACCTCCAGATGTAAAGGAGGAATATGTACAGAATCAAACTGAGAATGCCAAGAAGGGGCTAGCTCTAGATTTATAACCTTAATCTTCTATAGTGAACCTCCAGATGTAAAGGAGGAATATGTACAGAATCAAACTGAGAATGAAAAGAAGGGGCTAGCTCTAGATTTATAACCTTAATCTTCTATAGTGAACCTCCAGATATAAAGGAGTAATATGTACAGAATCAAACTGAGAATGCCAAGAAGGGGCTAGCTCTAGATTTATAACATTAATCTTCTATAGTGAACCTGCAGATGTAAAGGAGGAATATGTACAGAATCAAACTGAGAAAGCCAAGAAGGGGCTAGCTCTAGATTTATAACCTTAATCTTCTATAGTGAACCTCCAGATGTAAAGGAGGAATATGTACAGAATCAAACTGAGAATGCCAAGAAGGGGCTAGCTCTAGATTTATAACCTTAATCTTCTATAGTGAACCTCCAGATGTAAAGGAGGAATATGTACAGAATCAAACTGAGAATGCCAAGAAGGGGCTAGCTCTAGATTTATAACCTTAATCGTCTATAGTGAACCTCCATATGTAAAGGAGGAATATTGTACAGAATAGAACAGAGAATGCCAAGAAGGGGCTAGCTCTAGATTTATAACCTTAATCTTCTATAGTGAACCTCCTGATGTAAAGGAGGAATATTGTACAGAATCAAACAGAGAATGCCAAGAAGGGGCTAGCTCTAGATATATAACCTTAATCTTCTATAGTGAACCTCCAGATGTAAAGGAGGAATATGTACAGAATCAAACTGAGAATGCCAAGAAGGGGCTAGCTCTAGATTTATAACCTTAATCTTCTATAGTGAACCTCCAGATGTAAAGGAGGAATATTGTACAGAATCAAACAGAGAATGCCAAGAAGGGGCTAGCTCTAGATTTATAACCTTAATCTTCTATAGTGAACCTCCAGATGTAAAGGAGGAATATGTACAGAATCAAACTGAGAATGCCAAGAAGGGGCTAGCTCTAGATTTATAACCTTAATCTTCTATAGTGAACCTCCAGATGTAAAGGAGGAATATGTACAGAATCAAACTGAGAATGCCAAGAAGGGGCTAGCTCTAGATTTATAACCTTAATCTTCTATAGTGAACCTCCAGATGTAAAAGAGGAATATGTACAGAATCAAACTGAGAATGCCAAGAAGGGGCTAGCTCTAGATTTATAACCTTAATCTTCTATAGTGAACCTCCAGATGTAAAGGAGGAATATGTACAGAATCAAACTGAGAATGCCAAGAAGGGGCTAGCTCTAGATTTATAACCTTAATCTTCTATAGTGAACCTCCAGATGTAAAGGAGGAATATTGTACAGAATCAAATTGAGAATGCCAAGAAGGGGCTAGCTCTAGATTTATAACCTTAATCTTCTATAGTGAACCTCCAGATGTAAAGGAGGAATATGTACAGAATCAAACTGAGAATGCCAAGAAGGGGCTAGCTCTAGATTTATAACCTTAATCTTCTATAGTGAACCTCCAGATGTAAAGGAGGAATAATTGCAGAATCAGTCTGAGAATGCCAAGAAGGGGCTAGCTCTAGATTTATAACCTTAATCTTCTATAGTGAACCTCCAGATGTAAAGGAGTAATATGTACAGAATCAAACTGAGAATGCCAAGAAGGGGCTAGCTCTAGATTTATAACCTTAATCTTCTATAGTGAACCTCCAGATGTAAAGGAGGAATATGTACAGAATCAAACTGAGAATGCCAAGAAGGGGCTAGCTCTAGATTTATAACCTTAATCTTCTATAGTGAACCTCCAGATGTAAAGGAGGAATATGTACAGAATCAAACTGAGAATGCCAAGAAGGGGCTAGCTCTAGATTTATAACCTTAATCTTCTATAGTGAACCTCCAGATGTAAAGGAGGAATATGTACAGAATCAAACTGAGAATGCCAAGAAGGGGCTAGCTCTAGATTTATAACCTTAATCTTCTATAGTGAACCTCCAGATGTAAAGGAGGAATATGTACAGAATCAAACTGAGAATGCCAAGAAGGGGCTAGCTCTAGATTTATAACCTTAATCTTCTATAGTGAACCTCCAGATGTAAAGGAGGAATATTGTACAGAATCAAACTGAGAATGCCAAGAAGGGGCTAGCTCTAGATTTATAACCTTAATCTTCTATAGTGAACCTCCAGATGTAAAGGAGGAATATGTACAGAATCAAACTGAGAATGCCAAGAAGGGGCTAGCTCTAGATTTATAACCTTAATCGTCTATAGTGAACCTCCAGATGTAAAGGAGGAATAATTGCAGAATCAGTCTGAGAATGCCAAGAAGGGGCTAGCTCTAGATTTATAACCTTAATCTTCTATAGTGAACCTCCAGATGTAAAGGAGGAATATGTACAGAATCAAACTGAGAATGCCAAGAAGGGGCTAGCTCTAGACTTATACCCTTAATCTTCTATAGTGAACCTCCAGATGTAAATGAGGAAAATGTACAGAATCAAACTAAGAATGCCAAGAAGGGCTAGCTCTAGATTTATAACCTTAATCTTCTATAGTGAACCTCCAGATGTAAAGGAGGAATATGTACAGAATCAAACTGAGAATGCCAAGAAGAGGCTAGCTCTAGATTTATAACCGTAATCTTCTATAGTTAACCTCTAGATGTAAAGGAGAAATATGTACAGAATCAAACTGAGAATGCCAAGAAGGGGCTAGCTCTAGATTTATAACCTTAATCTTCTATAGTGAACCTCCAGATGTAAAGGAGGAATATGTACAGAATCAAACTGAGAATGCCAAGAAGGGGCTAGCTCTAGATTTATAACCTTAATCGTCTATAGTGAACCTCCAGATGTAAAGGAGGAATATGTACAGAATCAAACTGAGAATGCCAAGAAGGGGCTAGCTCTAGATTTATAACCTTAATCTTCTATAGTGAATATCCAGATATAAAGGAGGAATATGTACAGAATCAAACTGAGAATGCCAAGAAGGGGCTAGCTCTAGATTTATAATGTCAATCGTCTATAGCGACCTCCAGATGTAAAGGAGGAATATGTACAGAATCAAACTGAGAATGCCAAGAAGGGGCTAGCTCTAGATTTATAACCTTAATCTTCTATAGTGAACCTCCAGATGTAAAGGAGGAATATGTGCAGAATCAAACTTAGAATGCCAAGAAGGGGCTAGCTCTAGATTTGTAACCTTAATCTTCTATAGTGAACCTCCAGATGTAAAGGAGGAATATGTACAGAATCAAACTGAGAATGCCAAGAAGGGGCTAGCTCTAGATTTATAACCTTAATCTTCTATAGTGAACCTCCAGATGTAAAGGAGGAATATGCACAGAATCAAACTGAGAACGCCAAGATGGGACTATCTCTAGATTTATAACCTTAATCTTCTATAGTGAACCTCCAGATGTAAAGGAGGAATATGTACAGAATCAAACTGAGAATGCCAAGAAGGGGCTAGCTCTAGATTTATAACCTTAATCTTCTATAGTGAACCTCCAGATATAAAGGAGGAATATGTACAGAATCAAACTGAGAATGCCAAGAAGGGGCTAGCTCTAGATTTATAACCTTAATCTTCTATAGTGAACCTCCAGATGTAAAGGAGGAATATGTACAGAATCAAACTGAGAATGCCAAGAAGGGGCTAGCTCTAGATTTATAACCTTAATCTTCTATAGTGAACCTCCAGATGTAAAGGAGGAATATGTACAGAATCAAACTGAGAATGCCAAGAAGGGCTAGCTCTAGATTTATAACCTTAATCTTCTATAGTGAACCTCCAGATGTAAAGGAGGAATATGTACAGAATCAAACTGAGAATGCCAAGAAGGGGCTAGCTCTAGATTTATAACCTTAATCATCTATAGTGAACATCCAGACGTAAAGGAGGAATATGTACAGATTCAAACTGAGAATGCCAAGAAGCGGCTAGCTCTAGATTTATAACCTTATTCTTCTATAGTGAACCTCCAGATGTAAAGGAGGAATATGTACAGAATCAAACTGAGAATGCCAAGAAGGGGCTAGCTCTAGATTTATAACCTTAGTCTTCTATAGTGAACCTCCAGATGTAAAGGAGGAATATGTACAGAATCAAACTGAGAATGCCAAGAAGGGGCTAGCTCTAGATTTATAACCTTAATCTTCTATAGTGAACCTCCAGATGTAAAGGAGGAATATGTACAGAATCAAACTGAGAATGCCAAGAAGGGCTAGCTCTAGATTTATAACCTTAATCTTCTATAGTGAACCTCCAGATATAAAGGAGTAATATGTACAGAATCAAACTGAGAATGCCAAGAAGGGGCTAGCTCTAGATTTATAACCTTAATCATCTATAGTGAACCTCCAGATGTAAAGGAGGAATATGTACAGAATCAAACTGAGAATGCCAAGAAGGGGCTAGCTCTATATTTATAACCTTAATCTTCTATAGGGAACCTCCAGATGTAAAGGAGGAATATGTACAGAATCAAACTGAGAATGCCAAGAAGGGGCTAGCTCTAGATTTATAACCTTAGTCTTCTATAGTGAACCTCCAGATGTAAAGGAGGAATATTGTACAGAATCAAACAGAGAATGCCAAGAAGGGGCTAGCTCTAGATTTATAACCTTAATCTTCTATAGTGAACCTCCAGATATAAAGGAGGAATATGTACAGATTCAAAATGAGAACGCCAAGAAGGGGCTAGCTCTAGATTTATAAACTTAATCTTCTATAGTGAACTTACAGATGTAAAGGAGGACTATGTACAGATTCAAACTGAGAATGCCAAGAAGGGCTAGCTCTAGATTTATAACCTTAATCGTCTATAGTGAACCTCCAGACGTAAAGGAGGAATATGTACAGAATCAAACTGAGAATGCCAAGAAGGGGCTAGCTCTAGATTTATAACCTTAATCTTCTATAGTTAACCTCTAGATGTAAAAGAGGAATATGTACAGAATCAAACTGAGAATGCCAAGAAGGGGCTAGCTCTAGATTTATAACCTTAATCTTCTATAGTGAACCTCCAGATGTAAAGGAGGACTATGTACAGATTCAAACTGAGAATGCCAAGAAGGGCTAGCTCTAGATTTATAACCTTAATCGTCTATAGTGAACCTCCAGATGTAAAGGAGGAATATGTACAGAATCAAACTGAGAATGCCAAGAAGGGTCTTGCTCTAGATTTATAACCTTAATCTTCTATAGTTAACCTCTAGATGTAAAGGAGAAATATGTACAGAATCAAACTGAGAATGCCAAGAAGGGGCTAGCTCTAGATTTATAACCTTAATCTTCTATAGTGAACCTCCAGATGTAAAGGAGGAATATTGTACAGAATCAAACTGAGAATGCCAAGAAGGGCTAGCTCTAGATTTATAACCTTAATCTTCTATAGTGAACCTCCAGATGTAAAGGAGGAATATGTACAGAATCAAACTGAGAATGCCAAGAAGGGGCTAGCTCTAGATTTATAACCTTAATCTTCTATAGTGAACCTCCAGATGTAAAGGAGGAATATGTACAGAATCAAACTGAGAATGCCAAGAAGGGGCTAGCTCTAGATTTATAACCTTAATCGTCTACAGTGAACCTCCAGATATAAAGGAGGAATATGTACAGATTCAAAATGAGAACGCCAAGAAGGGGCTAGATCTAGATTTATAACATTAATCTTCTATAGTGAACCTCCAGATGTAAAGGAGGAATATGTACAGAATCAAACTGAGAATGCCAAGAAGGGGCTAGCTCTAGATTTATAACCTTAATCTTCTATAGTGAACCTCCAGATGTAAAGGAGGAATATGTACAGAATCAAACTGAGAATGCCAAGAAGGGGCTAGCTCTAGATTTATAACCTTAATCTTCTATAGTGAACCTCCAGATGTAAAGGAGGAATATTGTACAGAATCAAACTGAGAATGCCAAGAAGGGGCTAGCTCTAGATTTATAACCTTAGTCTTCTATAGTGAACCTCCAGATGTAAAGGAGGAATATGTACAGAATCAAACTGAGAATGCCAAGAAGGGGCTAGCTCTAGATTTATAACCTCAATCTTCTATAGTGAACCTCCAGATGTAAAGGAGGAATAATTGTAGAATCAGTCTGAGAATGCCAAGAAGGGGCTAGCTCTAGACTTATAACCTTAATCTTCTATAGTGAACCTCCAGATGTAAAGGAGGAATATGTACAGAATCAAACTGAGAATGCCAAGAAGGGCCTAGCTCTAGATTTATAACCTTAATCTTCTATAGTGAACCTCCAGATGTAAAGGAGGAATATGTACAGAATCAAACTGAGAATGCCAAGAAGGGGCTAGCTCTAGATTTATAACCTTAATCTTCTATAGTGAACCTCCAGATGTAAAGGAGGAATATGTACAGAATCAAACTGAGAATGCCAAGAAGGGGCTAGATCTAGATTTATAACCTTAGTCTTCTATAGTGAACCGCCAGATGTAAAGGAGGAATATTGTACAGAATCAAACAGAGAATGCCAAGAAGGGGCAAGCTCTAGATTTATAACCTCAATCTTCTATAGTGAACCTCCAGATGTAAAGGAGGAATATGTACAGAATCAAAATGAGAATGCCAAGAAGGGGCTAGCTCTAGATTTATAACCTTAATCTTCTATAGTGAACCTCCAGATGTAAAGGAGGAATATGTACAGATTCAAATTGAGAATGCAAAGAAGGAGCTAGCTCTAGATTTATATCCTCAATCTACTACAGTGAACCTCCAGATATAAAGAAGGATATTGTACAGAATCAAACTGAGAATAAGAAGGGGCTAGCTCTAGATTTATAATCTTAATCTTCTATAGTGAACCTCCAGATGTAATGGAGGAATATGTACAGAATCAAACTGAGAATGCCAAGAAGGGGCTAGCTCTAGATTTATAACCTTAATCTTCTATAGTGAACCTCCAGATGTAAAGGAGGAATATGCACAGAATCAAACTGAGAACGCCAAAAAGGGGCTAGCTCTAGATTTATAACCTTAATAGTCTATAGTGAACCTCCAGATGTAAAGTAGGAATATGTTCAGAATCAAACTGAGAACAGCAAGAAGAGGCTAGCTCTAGATTTATAAACTTAATCTTCTATAGTGAACCACCAGATGTAAAGGAGTAATATGTACAGAATCAAGCTTAGAATGCCTAGAAGGGGCTAGCTCTAAATTTATAACCTTAATCTTCTATAGTGATGCTCCAGATATAAAGGAGGAATATGTACAGAATCAAACTGAGAATGCCAAGAAGGGGCTAGCTCTAGATTTATTACCTTAATCGTCTATAGTGAACCTCTAGATGTCAATGAGGAATATGTACAGAATCAAACTGAGAACGCCAAGAAGGGGCTAGCTCTAGATTTATAACCTTAATCTTCTATAGTGAACCTCCAGATGTAAAGGAGGAATATGTACAGAATCAAACTGAGAATGCCAAGAAGGGGCTAGCTCTAGATTTATAACCTTAATCTTCTATAGTGAACCTCCAGATGTAAAGGAGGAATATGTACAGAATCAAACTGAGAATGCCAAGAAGGGGCTAGCTCTAGATTTATAACCTTAATCTTCTATAGTGAACCTCCAGATGTAAAGGAGGAATATGTACAGAATCAAACTGAGAATGCCAAGAAGGGGCTAGCTCTAGATTTATAACCTTAATCGTCTATAGTGAACCTCCAGATATAAAGGAGGAATATGTACAGATTCAAAATGAGAACGCCAAGAAGGGGCTAGATCTAGATTTATAACATTAATCTTCTATAGTGAACCTCCAGATGTAAAGGAGGAATATGTACAGAATCAAAATGAGAATGCCAAGAATGGGCTAGCTCTAGATTTATAACCTTATTCTTCTATAGTGAACCTCCAGATGTAAAGGAGGAATATGTACAGAATCAAATTGAGAATGCAAAGAAGGAGCTAGCTCTAGATTTATAACCTTAATCTTCTATAGTGAACCTCCAGATGTAAAGGAGGAATATGTACAGAATCAAATTGAGAATGCAAAGAAGGAGCTAGCTCTAGATTTATAACCTTAATCTACTACAGTGAACCTCCAGATATAAAGAAGGATTCGGGGCTAGCTGTAGATTTATAATCTTAATCTTCTATAGTGAACCTCCAGATGTAATGGAGGAATATGTACAGAATCAAACTGAGAATGCCAAAAGGGGCTAGCTCTAGATTTATAACATTAATCTTCTATAGTGAACCTGCAGATGTAAAGGAGGAATATGTACAGAATCAAACTGAGAACCCAAGAAGGGGCTAGCTCTAGATTTATAACCTTAATCTTCTATAGTGAACCTCCAGATGTAAAGGAGGAATATTGTACAGAATCAAACTGAGAACGCCAAGAAGGGGCTAGCTCTAGATTTATAGCCTTAATCGTCTATAGTGAACCTCCAGATGTAAAGGAGGAATATGCACAGAATCAAACTGAGAACGCCAAGAAGGGGCGAGCTCTAGATTTATAACCTTAATCGTCTATAGTGAACCTCCAGATGTAAAGGAGGAATATGTACAGAATCAAACTGAGAACGCCAAGAAGGGGCTAGCTCTAGATTTATAACCTTAATCTTCTATAGTGAACCTCCAGATATAAAGGAGGAATATGTACAGAATCAAACTGAGAATGCCAAGAAGGGGCTAGCTCTAGATTTATAACCTTAATCGTCTATAGTGAACCTCCAGATGTAAAGGAGGAATATGTACAGAATCAAACTGAGAATGCCAAGAAGGGGCTAGCTCTAGATTTATAACCTAAATCTTCTATAGTGAACCTCCAGATGTAAAGGAGGAATATGCACAGAATCAAACTGAGAACGCCAACAAGTGGCGGCCTCTAGATTTATAACCTTAATAGTCTATAGTGAACCTCCAGATGTAAAGTAGGAATATGTTCAGAATCAAACTGAGAACAGCAAGAAGAGGCTAGCTCTAGATTTATAAACTTAATCTTCTATAGTGAACTTCCAGATATTAAGGAGGAATAAGGGCTAGCTCTAGATTTATAACCCTAATCATATATAGTGAACCTCCAGATGTACTGGAGGAATATGTACAGGATCAAACTGAGAACGCCAAGATGGGGCTAGCTCTAGATTTATAACCTTAATCTTCTATAGTGAACCTCCAGATGTAAAGGAGGAATATGTACAGAATTAACCAACTATAGGATGTATAACCCTCCTGAACACACTTTCATCAATCTTGGGAAAGCTTGTCCACAAAAACCTCTTTGACTTCATTAATACACACATGCTTCTCACTACACAATCACGTGGTTTAGGCCCAGTGCATGTAGTCATTACTTACCTTATCTTTTTGACAAATTGTCTGTGGTTAGTCTTTAATAATATGTCTGTGTACATATCTATCATTTCTGTACTCGTTGACAGGGTTTGGTAGAGTAATGCTCCTAGACTTGCCCAAGGCATCTGCTTTGCATATCAGTCATCCCACCCTTATTAATTAACAGTCTCATCTTGGTATGGACCAGCCACAATCTTTTCTGTTTTTTTTTAACTATGTTCCAAGAAGGAAACATGTTATAACCTGAGGTAATTTCTTCCATTTTGTGGAAACCTTTAGTGCCCAGTAGAGGTTGGTGTCTGGCTTTTTATAGGAAAATTAAAAAAGAATACAGGGAACATTTTTAATGATACTGAGCAAATGAAATATTCAGAAGACTCCACCCTCTTTTCTCCAGGTGCTACTGCATCAGAAGCAGGGAATAAGTTAGGATTCAAGCTATCAGACTCAAGACTGCATTGTGATACACCCAAAACTAATTGTATGTGGTGTGTCATAAAATTACAAAAAAGATACTTGCATTTCTCTTTACATTGTATATTTCAACCTAACCATCATCAAAATGATATCTTTATCAAGGATTTAGAAATTCAGTAAGATTGTTACCTTATAGTTGAAAGGCAGGCCTAGGAAATGATGAATGAATAAATAAAAAGAGAAACTAGCAAGTTTGCAGACTATAGTGGGTAAATTACTACTAGATAAATGCAGCAACTGTGGATGTACAACTTCATACAATTCTGTTTGGGGCCATGATATATACTAGCATTCAGAAGAATTCAGTGCCTAAGCATGATTCAACTTGCCATGGGGTGGGGATGGGGCGTGTTAAGGAATGGAACCGTTTAACTCTTCATTAACTGAATCATGTTAGATTCTGACAAACTTAATCATGTTAGAGTCTGACAAACTTAACCTCACGCACTCTTTGTTAGCCTATAAAATCGTATACAGCAATGGCTATCTGTCATACTCACTGTATCAGTTCTGGAGTTACCCTCCCTAATGATTTAACTTCTCATTAATACCTCTTGTTTCACTATCTCAGCAGTAGTAACAGACATTATCACAGCATCTGCTGTTTCTTTGCTGAATCTGAAGTTTCTTTCCATAAAGCTTAGGGAAGGAGCACTTCCAGATACTATCTTTAGACTTTAGTCATATTAAAAATGGCTCCAGGCTGGGCAACAGGCCTACAAATGAGGAAGGAAATGACTTATGACCTTTAATTTCACTTGTGGTTTCATGACAGAACTGTATACTTGATGATGTAAGCTTATACTATAACAAGCAAAGTCCCAAACATGTACCGTGTTTGGAGAAAGCACTTTATAAGTTTGGTGTCAGTAACACTAAAATGTCTTTCAAACCATTGTACCTCCACTACAAACATTTATAGTATTGAATGTTGAAAAGAGACTTGAAGCCTTGAAACATTAAGAGGAAGAAATGGTTTATAAATTATTTTGGTTGAAATTGAAACACTGATAAGTTCATAGGTGTTTACTAGGCTAACAACCACAAGAGACTTTTTAAGCCTAGCCATGCATCGCAAATCTCTGACAAATTCTGATACCCTTGATAAGTGTAAGAATGGATCTGGGAGATGAACCATTTACAGGTTACATGTGTCCATTAGAGTCACAGGTGCCAAACCAGGGAAGAATTTCCTGTTTACCATCCAATTGTCCAAGTTGCACTTGAATTGGGTTAGGGAGGAACTCTTCTTCACAGGGATGGGGAGCCTGTTTAATAGACATGTCAGTCTCTGGGATACATACCTATCTCTCCAGCAAGACCTATTTATATCACAGGCAAGATTTAAGTCTTTAGAATGGGTAATTCTGGTTCTGTTTGCTTTGTGGATTTGCAGGAGGCCCATCAGAGTGGGTCTGACAATGCCCTGTATGCCAGGCATAGCTCTCCCCTCAAAAACCTGTAAGAGACAGAATATATTGAACTTAAAAAGGCTTTACTTGAGTTTGAAAAAAATTGTGAATGTTTGTATATCTGTGCTTTCCCCTACCTACTGATGAAATATGCAATTGCAGTATAATATAGGTTACTTCATACTCTTCACTTCCTTATAATGCCTACTATCTGAAGTCTGTAGTGAGGAGAAATGCATTGTAGCCTGGGCAGGGTCAATATTATAGTTTTATTGTTTGCTTTTATAGACAGTAGAATTTTAATTCAAAAGATGCATCATATATAAATGAATACAGTAATAAATTAAATATAAATCATATACTTTGTTTCTTTAATCTTCCCTCCCTACACATTGTGTTCTTTGTTGTCATTTATAACCCTCAAATTTGCTGTTTAAGCTCCTCTATTCCATGCATGACCGTGTTTCCACTCTTGAAAAAAAACGTTTTTTTTTCATCATCACCATTCTTCTTTTTTTAATCATATACCACGACGTAACACATACACACGGTAGCATAGCTAAGATGCAGTTAAGGGGCAACTGCACTAGTTGTGCAAAGTATTAGGGAAGGATGATTGGCCGATCCCAACTGTTTTCTTTCTGACTGGCTTTTGAAAGCCAATATTATATTTCCAGTCAAACCTGAGTGCTGCAGCACTCCCTGTGTGGTCTAAACTGTAGCAACTATTTGCTACATCTGTAGCAAGCAGTTTGCTGAAGTTTAAAAGAAAAATGTACATATAACTATATCTATGTGTGTGTATGTGTATGTGTATATATATATATATATATATATATATATATTTATATACACACACACACACACACACACACACACACACACACACACACACATATATATATATATATATATATATATATGGTATAAACTGGTATACACTATAGCAACTGACTGATGATACAGTTTAAAAGAAAAAAATGTATTTGTTTCTTTTTTAAATGAAACCTGAAAGCTCTAGCCCCGCCTGTT
Source organism: Protopterus annectens (assembly GCF_019279795.1). NCBI lineage: Eukaryota > Metazoa > Chordata > Ceratodontiformes > Protopteridae > Protopterus > Protopterus annectens. Next base: position 1,465,327,648 of record NC_056743.1, read on the forward strand.
TGGTTTAAACTGTAAGAAGCAGTTTGCTACAAGTAAAACAACAAAAAGTGTTTCTTTTTCTGTATCTCTCTTTTTTATTATTAAAACCTAACCACTGTAGCACTTTGTGGATACTATAAACTGACTGGTATAAAGCGAGGGGTTTAAAAGAAAAAAAAAAGATTTATTTTATTAAAACCTGCATGTTGTAGTGCTCCATACATGCTATAAACTGTGCTTACTACAGTTTTAAAGAAGAAAAAAAGATCTGATTTTTTTTTTTACTTAAACCTGATCTCTGTCAAGGTCTATGCATGGTATAAACTGCAGCAACTTCATGCTACAGTTGTAGCTAGCAGTTTGCTACAGTTTAAAGGAAAAAAAATGTTTCTTTTATTTCCTAGTCCCAGGTATTTGATCATCAACTTTTTTTTCTCTTCCACTGAAGATCTGGGTCAGGAGGGTGGGGCGGGGTTGAAAGTCCCAGGTATTTGATCATCAACTTTTTTTTCTCTTCCACTGAAGATCTGGGTCAGGAGGGTGGGGCGGGGGTGTATCTGGCTACTGGCTACATGGCACCAGTAAAAGGATTTTTTTTTTCCTTGGTCTCTTCAAATGAAGAGCTGGGGAAATAGGGCATCAGTATGGGGCTCCCTCATCTACTCTTCTTTATACATATATGTCTTCTCCATATGTCTTCTACATTTCTAGAAATCACCCAGTGTCTTGTTTTTTTATCATGCCTTAGATTTCTTCTAAGTTGTGTTGCTTATTAAAGAATCAGGATGGCTTAGCTGGGGACATATTAGACTTATAGAGCTGATATTTGCTCATCACACTGAGGTTATATTTAAGGACTGTCTCACCAGCTTCTTCTTGCAAACTGTTTACAAACATAACATTTCATGAATGATAGCTGACTTCATTTATTGTGTTAACTACTGGTGCCATTCTAAGGGGATCCAACATATATAAACCTGGGAGGAGATTATCAACAACCTTGTCTGCTTTGCTAGAGATGGACTACAACCCTCTCCTTAGGGCTTCCATATATTTGACATAGTACCTTTATTAGGTATGGTCAGGCTCCTCAAATTACCTACATGGATAATCAAAATCAAAACTATATTAAGGTAGCACTGTCAATGCTAGTGTAATAAACAAGAATGGCAGTGCACTGGTGCAGCGGTAGTGTTGTCACTTCCCAGCAATAGCTTCTCCAGTTCGATTTTCGGTTGGGCTGCCCTCTGTGCGGAGTCTGCATGTCCTCCCTGCGTTCGTGTGGGTTTCCTCCCACAAGTCAAAGACATGCATCTGGAGCATTTTTCCCTGGGCCTCTGCTGAAAATTGGCTTTGTTCCAAGTCGGGCTTTCCTGATAAACAAATGTTAAATAAAAAATAAATAAGAAGTTGCACGTCATGCATACAGACATTTTAACTCTTGAAGATACAGATATTTGTGTTGTTACAGAAACGTTGTTTCAGAACAGCAAGAACTTCACAAGATGCAGGGTTTTAGTGCTGACCACTCTTTCAGACCTAATGTGGAAAATGACAGTGTTATTGGTGGGAGTGTGTCTGTAATCCTAAGAAGTCATCTCACCTCCAGACTCTTAAGTCAGGACAATGTCCTTGAACTTCTCCATATCCTTTGCACTATAAACAGAACTCTACACCATATCATAGCCAACTACCATACACACTCCATGTTTTCTGCTGCCCATGAGGCACATCAAAACAAACTGGCATCCCTTTGTATTGGGCCTAACACTATTCTCTTGGGAGACTTCAACTATCCCACTATAACTGGGAAACCTACCCCATCTCAAATATATATGGGCAAGGATTCCTGGACTTCATTTATTACAGCTCCATATACCAAATGGAACAAGTCTCAACTAAAGGACCTTATTCTCACTAATATTGCCACCATATGCTCATCACCTATATTTACCACATCACTGGCCAAATTAGACCACCATTTGGTAAAATTCACTATGTGGTTAATACCTGACTTACCCCCAAACCCCTCTGTCTTTAAAGACTACTGTAAGGTAACCCATATCCAGATAATTGATCACCTGATGAAATGTAAGTGCCTTTCTCATCCTGAAGCCCCATCTCACATTTCTGGATAACTTCTAGTCTCACTGCAAACATGCATAAAGGCATCTGTCCTCATAAAATACAAATGCAATGCCAAATTCATAGAAAGACACTATAGTGGAAGCCTAATAGAAACAGACTGTATAATAATAAGAAGAAACTCATAGCTTGTAAAATCAATCTTAATGCCCATCATCTCAAGACAAACTCAGAAGCATCAACAAAGCACTCAGAAACAAAATCCAATCTTCAAAAAGTACATACAGGTTGAAAACTGCTACATTTGTTGAGGAGAACCATAAAAGCCTTCCTCAGCTATGTCAGAAACCTTAGACATAATGCCCAGCAATGCTCAGAACTAAAACAGAACAGCAACACTTACTCATCCCCTGAAGACATAGCCTCATCCCCTGAAGACATAGCCAATATATTAGTGGACAAATTCAGCTCTAACATTACTCCCCTATCTCCCCCTGTCTTTCTTGAATGTTAGTAAACCCACACCTCCCCATCTGATAATTTCTGAGTAGATCTGTAATGCTCTCTCCAAGGTCAAAAACCCCATCGGTCTGGAAAATGTGCCAGGCTGCTTTCTTGTCAGCATTAGATACTGTCTGAAAGACTTCCTACTAGGCCTATTCAACCTTAGACTTTTCACTTGTTTCATGTCAGAGGAATGAAGAACTGTAGTAGTTATCCCATTCCACAAGGTGAGGATCCACTGCTGATCCAGGAAACTACAGACCAATAAACATCATATAGAGCTTATTCACATGGACAAAGTCATTCTACAAAGCCTGATTTGGGTTCATTAGTAGCAGATTCTGCATCGTCAACCAGGTGAGCATCTTTAAACATGGCATTGATGCATTAGACTTGGCCAAATTGGTTCACACCACTTTCCTGGACCTGGACGTATCTTTTGATACCAGCCCACATTCTGGCATTTTCAACAAGCTAATCAAACTAAATGTAAACCCATATGTTACCAACAGATTGACAAAACCTAATTTATTAAAATGAGAAACATGCTGTCTTTCAAAAGAGTAGTTACCTGTGGTGTCCCCATGGATCTGTCTCAGAATCATTTCTTTTTGGTATTTACTTCTCCCATGTCAAAACTGGCATCAAGGGCCAGTAGGTGACTAAGTTTGCAGATGGCTGCAAACCTGGAAATTTCATTAACTTCCCATCTGACTTTCAAATTCCTAAGAAGGGGCTAACATTCCAATACATGATACCTAGACCACAGCCTAAAATGAAATGCCAAGATATGCAGCATTAAATCCTTAGGCAAAAGTGGCACCCATGCACCTGCCACATGGGTAACACACCTTTGAAAGTTGACTCAGCCATTAGGGTCCGTGACACTTTCTTTGACAATGAGCTATACTTTGATCACCAAAATGTATCCATTATGGTTAGTTAATCCTTCCACATTGCCAGATTAACCACCAGGAGTATTTCTTCCAGATCTAAGGAAGTTACCATCCTTCCATACTCCTCCTCATCAGACCCAAATTAATGAATACTTTGCAGTTGAAACATTATTCTCCTTGTCAGTCATTACTGCTGGAGTACTGCTACTGCTGGAGTACTGTTTCATTCATTATGAGAGGACTCTGCTCAGCCTGACAGTGCAGCCAACACACACATACATGCGTGCGCACGCGCGAGCGCACACACACACACACACACACACACACACACACACACACACACACACACACACACACTAAATAAATAAATACATGTAGGTTGCTTTTTTAAAGATTACAGTAATTATTATTTATGGCCACAATTTTATAAACATGTTATTTGAAATATGTAGGTAGTTTTATTTTTCATGTTAAGTGCTATTTTTTTTAGCAAAATTCATGTTCACCTTAAAAGGAAACAATCATGCTGTTTTGTAATATACATCTGATTACTTGCTATTCAGTTCTGCAATAATTTGTATACTTTTAAAGTCTCTCTATTAAACACAATATTCCTTACAGCTCAAATGCTCGGTATTGCAGGTCTGGCCAATCTGCACTGCAGGTCACAAACACATCTTCAGTAAGGTTCCTGGTACTCCCTCAGTAAATCCACAGTAAGGTTGCTGGTAGTCCTTCAGTAAATACACACTAAGGCTCCTGGTACTCCCTCAGTAAATCCACAGTAAGTCTCCTGGTACTCTCTCAGTAAATCCACAGTAAGGCTCATGGTTCTCCCTCAGTAAATCCATAGTAAGACTCTGGGTATACCCTCAGTAAATCCACAGTAAGACTCCTGATATTTCTTCAGTAAATCCACAGTAAGACTCCTAGTACTCCCTCAGTATATCACAGTAAGGCTCCTGGTAGTCCCTCAGTAAATCCACAGTAAGGCTTGCTGTATTCCCTCAGTAAATCCACAGTAAGTCTCCCAGTACTCCCTCAGTATATCAGCAGTAAGGCTCCCGGTACTCTCTCAGTAAATGCATAGTAAAACTCCTGGTACTCCCTCAGTAAATCCACAGTAAGGCTCCTGATATTTCTTCAGTAAATTCACAGTAAGATTCCTGATTTTTATTCAGTAATTCCATAGTAAGACTCCTGGTAATCCCTCAGTAAATTCATAGTAAGGCTCCTAGGCTCCTGGTTCACCTTCAGTAAATCCTCAGTACAGCATATCAAAACAACATTTCTGGCATAACAAAGAGTCACTATGGCACAGTGGCATCCACCCAGCACAGAAGACCTACCCCGGGATTCATGAAGCTCAGCGCAAGGCCGGCCTTAGGCTTTCACCGACCGTGTGGCATGCAGATGGAGCAGTAGCACCATATGCATATTAATGAAGGCGCGCTGCTGCCACATCCACGTGCATAGGAAACGTGCGCGAGTGCATGGGGTGTGTCAAAGTGCCGCACGGAGGCGTGGACATGTCGGCTGTTTACGTGCAACCTAAAATGCTGAATATTACAGCCTCCCTCCAATAGTAATCACACCTGTCAGTGTCTGTGGATACTGAAATGTACGCAAAGCATGCAAGACAGTTCTTATGAACACAAAAATAAGAAGCAAACACAAATGCACGTAGCCGAATATTGAGTCCCCATCTCGCGAACAAATGACATTTAAAACCCCGTGCCTGTATTCTAATGCAGCGTTGATAGTTATACCAAGTGGAAGTGAAATGCATTGTGTTAGCGCGACGCCAATAGCTAAGTCTAGCCCAATGGTTAGAGTTACCACCTGTCCCACATTGTGAGGGACAGTACCCATCTGGGCAGTTGTGTCCATACCAAAACCATTATAAATGTAAAAATATCCAGCGACTGTATGACATAATTATGTCCCACATCTCATGTAATAGTGACATACGATAGTTATTTCCATATGTAACATACCTACATGTTACAAGAAATAAAATAAGCAAGTAAACAAAACAGAAGAAACATCTAAACTGCTACAACAATAAGCTTACATTTAGGCATAAAACAAAAGTACTATCCGTTGTACTGACCGTGGGTATGTGTTGGCCTGTAAAATCTGATGTGTGTCCGGAATATATCCCATCCTGGCCATAAGAAAAGGTGGCAACCCTACCAATGGTCAGAGCATTCGGCCAAAATCTGCCCATTTGCGGTCCAAGACGTCCTTGTCAAGATGAGTCAAAGATGAATGGCTATTACCTGGGTCTACCTACCATGTCATGAAAGATAAGTACTTGCAGGTACCTATGTTCATGATGTACAGCATATGGAAGGTGAAAAATGCTAGGGTAGTCCTCACAACCATACAGGTACCAGAGATATGTAGTGTATACAATGTGTTCCCTTGACCGTGCCATGGGTCATCAACCAGAGAAGGGATGGATGGAGTGTGTGGAATATGGGTGTGGGGGGGACAGGTAATGTAATAATCTGCAAAGGGGAGACTGTGTTGGATGCACAATAGGTGAACTGGAGTTGTATGAGGGAGCAGTGGGTGAATCAGAAAGAAACACAAAGAACAAACATACACATCCACAATACAACCTGACAGGCCAAACTGTAGAACACAATCACACAAACATAGGAATATTAAAATGTGTGATACACATGTACAGAAACGTCACTGGCACATACCCACATAATGGTCTGGACAGAACTGAGCCATCCAATTACAACACACCTGGATGCATAATTGAATACCCATCATCCCCTCTACATCACACTACCCCCCCCCCCCCATTCCTGAACATCCACCAAATCCAGCCATACTTGGGCTGCTAGCATGGCGCAGCCATATCTGCACATAATGACCACTACTCATATCTAGTAGGCAGTGTCACCCTAGGCAGTGTCAGGATTGCAAACTATGTATCCCTTGCATGTAAAACCCTATCATGTTTTCGTAAATCCAAACAAATTGAAGGTTATTGTCTTGCTCAATTTTTGGATATCCCTCATGGGATAAGTATCCTGTGTAAACATTAGACTTGGTATCATGACACGATGTCCAGTCCTGTAGACATCTGGACCCAAGTTGTATGTGCAGTAGTGGTTCATGAGACTGCTCAGCCTCCAGCCGGTCATGCAGATCCTACTACCTGGGATTAAACACCTGACCATGTTGCACAGCTCCCCACATGAATTATCGAGAACATATACTTTACACATTCGCATAGTGGCAGTTGGATATAGGGTGATTAAGGCACTGATGTAAGCAGGGTACCTCCTTTCCCACTTTGTGAGGGACAGTCCCTGTTTGGGTAGGTGTGTCCTGACCAAGAATGATACAATGGCAAATGTCCTGTGATTGCAGGAAATAACTATGTACCATATTTCATGTAACAGTTGCCTAAAACAGTTATTTCTGTATGTAAAATATGTAAATCTTACAAGAAA
>NC_056743.1:1465337090-1465342090 GCF_019279795.1 Protopterus annectens
GTCTCCTAATATATATTATTTCCTTTCCTAATACAATTTTATTTCCCGTTGTAAGGATATATCTACATAAACTACATCTACCACATTTAAAATTTCCCATTGGCCTACAAGAATTATATCTGTTAGGGTAACCACCCCTCTCCAATAAATTTTTAAAGGATTTATCCTTTCTATAAACATTTTTTTGGGGGGGGGTTCATTCTCCTACTTACATTTTCATCTAATTTTAACAATTCCCAATTTCTCCATATCACTTTAACTAAAAATTCTGTATCATAAGAAAAGGTGGTAATAAAATATAGGGATTCCCTTTCCTTCCCTATATTTATTTGTGTGTTGTTAAACTGTAAGTTATTTCCCCCACCCTCCCGTGTATCCAATTTTAAAATTGGTTGGTAAACTCCTTTATACCTTTTAGATATAATTTCATTTTTAATGGAATTACATAAAACAACAGGGTATCCTCTTTTTAAAAACATTGCCATAATAAACTCCAATTCACTTTCAAATTCCTTTATATTGTTCACCATTCTGGCAGCCCTGACCATGTGACCCTTTACTATAGCTCTTTTCTGATGGTCAGGGTGCCAACTTTGGTAATTCAAATAGAAATTTGAAAAGGTGGACTTTCTATGAATTCCAGATGAAAGCACCCCTTTGTCATGATCAACACTTAGGCGAACATCCAAATAACATATTTCCGTAGTACTATAGTCATAGATAAATTTTAAAAATTGAACCGTGCCATTCATAAAACACATGAATGCCTCCAAATTTACAGGACCACCATCGCAGACAATAAAAATATTGTCCAAAAAACGTGTGTATAGTTGAATGTATTGGTTATATTCACTCTGAAAAATATATTCTTGTTCAGAAAAGGACATTACATAGTTAGCGTAACTGGAGGCACAGGTCGCCCCCATAGCTACCCCAGTTACTTGTTTATAATAACTACCTTCAAAGACCAGAAAATTATTTGTTAATACCATTTCCATGAGTGTACTAAATACATTGATTTGGTCCTGCTCATATAAACTTGTTTTTACCAATTGACTTTCCAGCCATTCCAGACCAATGTCATTAGGAATGACTGAATATAAATTACAAACATCCATAGTAAGGAATATAATGGAGCGATTAATTTTAATCTCATTTAATTTATGTAAAAATGCCATGAATCTCTGGTAATGTAATCAAATTTGGCCAAACCCTCCTGCAAGTAATAATCAAGATATTTACTAATAAAATATGTTTTGTTTCTTTTCCCATCTACAATCGGCCTAAAAGTAATGTTATTTAATCCTTTATGTAATTTGGGAATGCCAAATATATTACTTATTTTAGGATGTTCATTTTTCAAATAGTTAAAATCCAGCTCATTTATCTGACCCTGATATAACAAGTCTTCTAGCATTAAATCTATCTTAGAAAAGGCCACATGGATTTCATTTAGGGTGGCCTCCTCATAGGTGTCCCCTATTAACATTCTAAACGTGATCTAAATAGTCATTTTTATCCATGACTACCATACAGTTGCCCTTATCGGGCTTCATAAAATGGATACTTTTATTTTCAATTAGTTCTTTTAACAATTCCCTTTCATCGTTGGTTAGATTATTGTTACCATTCGATTCATTGCTATTTTTATTTTTATTTTTATTTTTATTCCTAAAGTGCTCCCTTATTTCCAGTTCACATGCCTTCTCAAATAACACCACAGTATTATTAGCTGGGGGATTGAACTTACTTGGTTTTCTTAAAAAGTTGAAATTTTTATCACTGTCTTCCCCAAACCACATCCTAATATTTATTTTCTGGGTCAATAATTTTAGGTCAATAAGCATATCAGTTATTATTCCTTTTCTTCCTGGTACAAAGGTAAATCCTTTGGATAATAACTCAGCATGCTTTATATCTAATTCCTTACTTGAATAATTGTATACCTTAAAGTCGGCATATTTATTTGTCACAATTACAGGATCACTAAAGTTTGAGAAACAACACCCACCCTCCATAACATCAATAAGGTCAGAAATATTTGGAATTTCATCTAATTCTATACTATTACTACTACCATTATTTGAATGGTTTAAACCAACATTTAAAAAACATTCCCCCATTTCATTTGGGGTTCCTAATTCATTAATTAAAGGGCCTTGGTTATTTTGCTTGGTCATAATGTTTGACATACATTCTCATATATACTCACGTTTACCAGTGGGTCAAAAGAATTTTCACCCCATTCTAAGTCTTTAACATTACATTGCCCCAAATCAGTTTCATTTAATTCAGTTTGGCCAACATCCATTAAATCTTCAGATGTCTGTTGCATACTTACTTGCAGCACCAGATTTATAAGTTCTTTTTGGTGTAAATCATCGGCGCTTTCTACCAGTCTTTTATAGCCAAGGACCAAACTCCATTTCAGGTTACTGTCTTTTGGATCCCCATTCTGGCTTTCACTCGAACCAAAAGCAAAGGCCTGAAAATCTTGAAACCTTGTCACATCCTCCTCCCCCACGTTAACTGCCAAGTCCCTGGACAAGAAATTAGTCATTGTTGGAGTTGGTTTCTCCAAATCTATTGTCTCCATGCCTTGTGATGACCGTCGTGATATTTCGGCTGTGGCCCCCACTTCTTTGGATGCACTCCCTGTTCCGTATATCTTTTGTTGTCTTCTCTCTTTGAGTATGAAGCATTTTCCCAGCGATTGCGTAACCTCTCGGAACGTCTCGGGCCTTCCTCCAAAGGGTGTTCCTCTCGCTGAAAATGTGTTTCATTCCGTGATGACATCACATCCTGCCCATTTTGATCACCTTCATTGGTTGTCAATCTTGAGTTACTATGGTTACCTTTTGACAAAGGATACACCCTTTGATTACGGTATTCGTCAGTGTCCCTTCTGATTTTATTGGACTTCCTTTGAAATATTACTTGGCAACTGTTGTCCGTATTACTCAAAATATTTTTGTAGTTGGTCAAATAATGGTCAAAATTTAAATCACTTAAAATACTTTCATTATTTTGTTCTAGCTCACTTATTTGTCGAGCTATAACCACATCATTATATTTGATCATGATCCTCATTAGTTCTAACCCGGTGTTATCGAACAATTGATATACTTCCTGGATCATTTCATCATTGCCAGCTATTCCATTAGGGTACCTCCACAAACGCAGTCCACGGGGTACCATTCCTAATTCGATATTCCTCATTAGGTACCCGTTCTCTAATTGGAGCTTTTTCATTCCGAATAATTTCTTTTCAAATTCTTTTAAATGCTCCGCCAAGCTTAAATTGTTTTTGATAGTAGCAACCCCTCAATTGAATTCCTGCTTAAAGTTAAAGTTATTGGTTTTCCATTGCGCTTTGTCTATATTAACTCCTGTAGTAGAAGCTATAACCATTGTTCCACTTCCTTTCCATCTCATTGTATCGGCATTCGCCTCCTTAATGTTGGAAACTTGATTACTGTTAACGGGAGTGGGTTAAGTCAAAGGTACTCCCAGGCTACCGAACAAACAATGGGAACCACCGGTCCCTGCCTGCTGTTGTTCTACCAAAGATTTAATCTGCTCGGTATGCTCCACTAGTTGTTGATTAATTTTGTGTAGAAGGTCCATTATGTCTGAATTCGACTCCAAGGATTCCATGTAGCGACTAAACAACTGACTTAAACAAACAAATATAAACTCAGAAACCAACCACGGAAGTTGAAGCAATACAAGCACTTGGACCCCCACAGAGACTGTTAGTCCGCAAGAAAAAATACGATTTATTAACAAGTTAACCTAGGTTTCATCATACATCCAAAGACTCCTTCAGAACAATAACTTACTAACCACACTCCTTTTTTATAACACATTTGATGTGGAAAAAGATAATTGACCTATTGTCTATAATCACTGCTTAAAGGAATAAACCCTTTAAATAAGTTATGCAATGCGTATTATACACATATTCCATACTTTGTAAAGTGCTGACAGTGAAATAAATAATAACATATGGTTAGAGCATCTGCCTAACATAAAGGCATTCCCGGTTCAAGTACAACTATAGCACATATCATTTTCTTGTGGAATGAATGTCTCTGTGCTGTAAAGCCAAAATTTAAACATGTAAAGATGAACGTGTGTTTTGCATGGGGCCATTAACCGGATTCCTTCAATCAAAGTGGTACTTTCATAATGAATAAGGCACATGTAAGCACAAAGAAGTGGCAGTAAACATATATAACTCACAGTAAGCATATGCAAGTACACACACACACACACACACACACACACACACACACACACACATGTACCTACATATATATATATATATATATATATATATATATATATATATATATATATATATATTTATATAGATATATATGTTTTTTGTGTGTGTATAGATACATATCCACAGGCATGAAGTATATATATATATATATATATATATATATATATATATATATATATATACACACACACACATATGTATATATATATATATATATATATATATATATATATATATATATATATATATATATATATATATATATATATATATATATACATATCTATATATATATATTTGAAGAATGGACGCCGTAAGAATAAAGCATACACAAGGGTTGTGAAGGGAATCTAGAGCAACTAAAGTATTATATAGTGCTTGCAGCGTATGTCAGATAAAGCTGACCAAGAGTGAGCAGAGCACCGCTATTCACACCAGAGGCAGGGTTCTACCAGTGGGCATAATATCGTTGAACTGCTAGGTCTACATTACACACAGACGGAATGTAGTTCATGTTGTGACCACCTACACTTGCAATCTGCAAATGGCCATAATCCATAACACCAGGAAAGGCATATATGTTCAAATATAAATGACGGGAGACCCTGTGAATACACGAGGTGGTACAAAATGTGTGTAGGTCCCCAAATGCTCTGGAGAGGGCAATATGTAAAGGTGTGTCATAGCTACGATATCAGGTGGATAATGG